>NC_084640.1:5285000-5345000 GCF_019802595.1 Syngnathoides biaculeatus | reverse complement strand
GAAGCACACAGGTGGATTATATTTTGTGCAGATGATGTAATCTGAAGGAGATTACTGACTGTAAAGTAGTGGTAGGGGAGAGTGAAGCTCGACAGCATAGGATGGTGGTGTGTAGAATGACTCTGGTGGTGTGTAGGAAGATTAAGAAGACAAAGGTTGAACAGAGAACCATGTGGTGGAAGCTGAGAAAGGAAGAATGTTGTGCTCTTGTAGAAGGGTGCTGAGGATGGAGCTGCCAGGCAAAAGAGCGAGAGGAAGACCAAAGAAAAGCTTGATGGATGTTTTGAGGGAGGACATGAGAACAGTGGGTGTTAGAGAGTTAGATGCACGAGATAGGCTTAGATGGAAAAAGATGATACGCTGTGGCGACCCCTAATAGGACAAGCCGAAAGGAAAAGAAGAATTAATATGAGCTGAAAGGGAACTCTACAACAAGAGACAAGACAATACACAACGCAAACGAGGACATACGAACATTGTCTTAGGAAGCTGAATGGAAGGGGTCAGTGAGTGTGAGATGGCCAGACACGTATTAGGAGTCACTGTTCTCTTTAATTTAACCCAAATATGCACCAATCTGTACTTTTAGTAATCCTACAAACATTTATCAGGTTTAGCTCAAGGACAGGTGCCCACAGGAGGTTTGGAGCGAGCGCGTGGTACCTGTTTCTGTCTGTTTCAAGTGCAGGCAAATATGCTCTTTTGTTGAGGCTGCTCTTTAATGGGTCTGTGTCACCTCGGTGAGTGTGAGACCATTACGCTTGATCGGGAATGTCCGGGGACACCTCAGATGACCAAAAACAAGGAGCACCAACAAAGAGCAAGAAGAGAGGAAGCCAACAGAGCAGGAAAAGAGTAAGAGATGAAAAGTGTGGCTTTACCCCTGATGAACCCTGGAGGAGGCAAAAATGAGTGTTTTCACAGACAAGCTCAAACCAGCAGCCAGACCATGCCTCTTTGATCCTTACTTTTCAGTTTAAGATAAATTTGGTTCAAACCAGTATATTTATATAAATTATCAATTATTGGAATTCAGGTAAGAGCATTTTTCCTCTAGCAGTGACTAATCCCACAATCAAATGTGCAGTTTCCTCATCAAAATGGGTGGTATAATGGTAATGAATGCAGAGGTGTAATCAATGAAGAGCATCCGGACGTATGAGTTCTTTTGTTCGAGATGTTCCAGCGGTGACTGGAGAGTGATGGTGATGGCAGTCTCCGTTGACCTCTTTTCCCTGTAGGCGAACTGAAAGGGGTCAAAGGTCAAGTGTAATGTAGTTTTTATGTGCCTTAGTACGAGTCTCTCCATGCATTTTGTGACAATAGGGGTGAGAGCAATAGCTCTGTCGTCATTTAGACAGTTCACAGCATGCTGTTTGAGGATGGGGATTGTGACATCTGATTTGAGGCAGGGAGATTTTTGTGAATACCAGGGCAAGGTCAAAAGCAAAGGCTATGACTACCTTCGCAAGTACTCCACTTGCACATTTTGCTCACGATGGATCTGGCATTTAGGAGAAAGATGCTTGGGAGAGGTGGTTTTCACAGCCTGGCTAGCGGACCTGCGCGGCAGCCCCATTTCTGCTTCCTCTCTCAACACCAACCGCGTCACTTGGTACTCTCGATAAAAATCCACGAGGAGCCGTGGGGTCTCATGATGTCCGCGGAGCTGTTGGGCGCCCGCTGAGAGTCAGCCGTGATGCCCCCCCCCCCCCCCACACACACACACACACATAGGACATTAATTATTACTAGTAATCATTAATTGGACACTGGCTGGCTGTTTGTCTTGATGTGCCCTGTGATTGGCTGGCAACAAGTTCAGTCTGTACCCTGCCTCCTGCCCGTTGGCAGCTGGGATAGGCTTCAGTACTCGCAGTGACCCTTGTGAGGATAAGCAGCCAAAAAATGGATGGATATCCTGGACAGCTCTACATTGACACTGTATTGTTGCAGGCGAGTCATGATTCGAGCCGATGGGTGCAGATGCATGACCAACAGGCATGAACAAGAAACTGCTTCTTTGCCAGAGTAATCAGGCCAAAATTGAAAATAATCTTTTCTCAATTGATATACACACAGTGACTTGTGAAAGTATTTAGTCCACTTGAACTTTTCAACCTATCGCCATATGAAGTGGAACAAAATGTATTGGATAGTTTAAATTTTTTTAACAGATAAAAACCTGAAAAGTGGGGCGTGCAATATTATTCAGCCCCCTTGCATTAATACTTGGTAGTGCCACCTTTTGCTGCAATTACATCTGGAAGTCGCTTGGGGTTTGTCTCTATCAGTTTTGCACATTGAGGGACTGAAATTCTTGCCCATTCTTGCTTGCGAAACAGCTCGAGCTCAGTGAGGTTGGATGGAAAATATTTGTGAACAGCGGTCTTCAGCTCTGCCCACAGATTCTCGATTGGATTCAGGTCTGGACTTTGACTTGGCCATTCTCACACCTGGATACATTTATTCGTGAACAATTCCATTGTATATTTGTCTTTATGTTTTGGATCATTGTCCTGTTGGAAGATAAATCTCCATCCCAGTCTCAGGTCTTTTGCAGGCTCCAAAAGGTTTTCTTTCAGAATGGTCCGGTTTTTGGCATCTTCCCATCAACTTTAACCATCTTCCCTGTCCACGCTAAAGAAAAGCAGGCCCAAACCATGAGGCTGCCACAAACATGTTTGACAGTGGGGATGGTGTGTTCAGGTTGATGAGCTGTGTTGCTTTTACGCTAAACATATCGTTTTGAATTGTGGCCAAAAAGTTTCATATGACGAGAGAACCTTCTTCCACATGTTTGGTTTGTCTCCCAGGTGGCTTGTGGCAAACGTTAAATGAGACTTTTTATGGATCTCTTTGAGAAAGGGCTTTCTTCTTGCCACTCTTCCATAAATGCCAGATTTGTACAGTGTACGACTGATTGTTGTCCTACGGACAGACTCTCCCACCTCAGCTGTAGATCTCGCCATTTCATCCGGAGTCATCATGGGCCTCTTGGCTGCATCTCTGATCAGTTTTCTCCTTGTTCGAGGTGAAAGTTTAGACAGATAGCTGGGTCTTGGTATATTTGCAGTGGTCTGATACTCCTTCCATTTCAATATGATTGCTTGCACAGTGCACAGAGGTTAGACCTGCTTGACGGGGAGTGGGGGGGGTGGGGGGTCTTATCGAGACAGGGCAAGGATTTCAAAGCATGTCTGTAAAATGGCTTGCTCCCTTTCCGTGTTTCTGCAGTTGTAAATTGCTATGTCTTGTTTAAAGGGTTTCTGCTTTTGTTTGTATCGATCCATTGATTTTCTGAGCCCCTTATCCTCATGAGGGTCATGGGAGTGATGTAGCCTATCCTGGGTATCATCAGGATGGAGGCGGGGTACACCCTGAACTGGTTGCCAGCCAGTTGCAGGGCACATAAGGACAGTCAAGAGTTGCACTCACAATCACAGTTAAAGGCAATATAGAGTCTCAAATTAATGCACATATTGGGAATGTGGGAGGAAACCGGGGTGCAAATCCATGCAGGCAGAGGGAGAGCATGCAATTCCACACAGGCAGGGCCGGTTGCGCCAACATGGGCCGTTTTGTTTTTTTGTTTTCTGAAATGTTGAAGTGTTTCACAATCTGTTACATTGTTTTACACTTCCAGGGCACCGTATTATTACTTCAAAAGGATGCTTTTACTAAATACTGAGCAAACTGTCTCAATACTTAAAGCTGTGTGATATTTAAGTTTTTCTGTTTTAGTAAATCTGCTGAAATTTCAACAATTCTGTTTTTTGTCAATACGGGATGCTGTATGTACATTAATTAAGAAGAAAAATGAACCTAGATGGTTTTAGCAAATGGCTGCAATATAACGGTGAAAAATGTAAGACGTCTGAATACTTTCCGTAGCCACTCGGAAACAAAAAAAGGATTGAGAGGAATTTAAATTGACCAAATAAATATTTTCCATCATAATTTGCTAATTCTAAATTAAATCACACAATGGAATTTTCAAGAGTTTTTTCCCCTCATTTTGTCTTTCATAAGTATACATCACCAGAGAGCCCAGGGTGTACCCCGGCTCTCGTCCAAATATAGCTACGATATGTGCTAGCACGCCAGCAACCCGAGTAAGAACAAGCGGTACAGAAAATGGCTATATGCATGGATGTACTTATTTATCTATTAACACATTTCCACATCATAGCTTTCAATTAAAGATGATGGGGCAAATACAGTGGTGCCTCGATTGACGAATTAATCCGTAATTCCAAAGTAGAAATGGATTTTAAAAAGTAAATAGCCTCATCCATTCCAAGCCCCAACCCCAATCCCCCCCCCCACTAATAATAAGCAAAGTGTACATAAGGTAAAGAATAACACAAAATTATGTTCATTTACCTTAAAAATAAGCAACGTGTACATTATGTAAAGAATAATACAAAATGATGTTCAATTTTTCGTCGAGTGCATGCCAAGCAAAAAGGCCTCGTGGCGACTTCAGAGGCAGAGGCACGCACACAACTTAATTCCACTAAAATTAATAAATTCCATAAAATATGAATTCAAAACAAACTCACATTAACTTTCAATGTTTCTTGAAGTACCAATCAAAGGATATTTGATGTCTTTGACAGCTTTTAATCATCTTGCAGACATGTGCAAGGAAAATGTCATGCAAGTGAGCCATCGCCCGACTAGTTCACACATTTTCCAAGTTAATACAAGATCCTTCCGGTGAACCAATTCATCGATGTCCTCACTTCTCCAACGAAAGATCCTCGTGGGGAACCAACTCGTCGATGTCCTCCTTAGCCTTTCCCAGCAAAATAATTTCCTCTGCTTCAGGTTTAATCTCCCCTTCGAACTCCTCAAATCAAGCAGCAACAGCATAAGGCCGCATGGCAGCAGCATGATGGCACTGGCCATCAACTTCTTGGGGCCCATGGTGAAAAAAGATGAATGAATCTGAGAAGAAGTTGTCGAGCGAATGAGAATGGCGAACAGTGACGAACATACAGGAAGTGCGTCACGGGTAAAGATTGACTTCCCCCCACCAAAAAAAAAAGATTGGCGTAGCTCTGAGCCAACGGAGGGACGTGATGTCAGGAAGATGGTACATGCTAGCCATCGGTGAGGCTGCTCTATTGCGCCACACATACAAAGAGACAGAATGAAAGATTAACATCTCGGATATGTCATGGAATTTTGTCAACACTTTTTTTATTCTGGCTGACGGAATAGTGGATAGCTCCTCCTCTTCGCACCAAACTGTTCCTTCATTGCTGTGTGATGCATCGCCTCCAGCTCCTATCGTTCCTCCATCGAAAGATCCTTGATGTTCTCCTGAACCAACTCGGCGATGTCCTCAGCCTTTCCCAGTGAAACAATTCCCTCAACTTCAGGTTCAACCTCCACTTCGAACCTCTCAAAATCCTGTTGAGCAGCAGCAGCACGATGAAGCCACATGCACGCATGTTTTTTTCATGTTTCTGGACGATTTCTCATTTTGTTTTGATTGAAAAAAAAACAACTCTCGTTTTCTTCTCACTGGCCTGAAAAAAGATGAATAAATCCGCAAACAAGTTGTACAGTGTGAGTGTGCGTCACCATATGACAATGGATTCAGTGACAAACATACAATAAGTTCATCACGGGTAACGACTGACGCCTCCCAAAAAAAGGTTGACGCGCTCCTAGCCAATAGAGGAATGTGATCCCAGGAGATTATTACATGGTAGATAATAGGAGGAGCTGCTCTATTGCACCACATAAACTAAGAGACAGGATGTGCATCACGGTTTAACATTGCCGATGTGATGCCAGGAGAGTGCTCCAACGGTGGCCAATGGGAGAGCAACTTTATTCTGTTGCTTTCAAACCAAGATGCAGTACAGCATGTTTACGTTCAGTTGAATCCAGCGCCATTTCTCTCCTTTCGTATCCTGAATTTCTTTCGTAACCAGAGACAAATACTTTCCGGGGGAGGCTTTTCGTAACCGGAATCTTTTGTTAGTAGAGAATTTCATAAGTAGAGGTACCACTGTAGTTTAGATTTGGTTGGGCAGGCCCATTAAAAAATATTTGCCCCTGCACTGGGCAGCAACACAGATCAAGTCTCTACATTCATTAATAATAAAAGAGAAATGAACTGAATTAAAGAATATTGTAACATTACAATCTTGTAAAGGAGTTTACTTCATTTGTGTGATATCTCACAAATTGGACCTTGACTGATCAAAAAGTGAAACAACTGTTTTTTCATTTAATAACTTGTGAATTTTATTTGAATTGTATAAACCTTGAATCTTATGCAGTTACCATTTGAGATGAATCCTGTCTTTTGAGGGACTCCGTTATCTGTGGCCCTCGGGATGATTTTGTTACTTTTTGACATGTCATGCTGTATTATCATCTTTCAGGAGCATTCTAAATATTCTGTCATCAATAATTTGATTTTGTCAGGAAAACATGTGTCACCATAAAGACCAACACACACACAAAACCAAAAAGAATCCAAACTACATTTTAATATTTTTAAGACTAAGTATTAAATTAACCTAAATCCTAACGGGACAAGCCAAAAGGAAATATATATATATATATATATATATATATATATATATATATATATATATACGTATCGTGATGAGCCAACATCCGACCGGATTTTAAGAATTGTACAAGTAGTGTAGAGTATAGAAAAGACAATGCTATTTGCATCTATGCTACTTCAAGAAGTGACCAAAAATGGCCAGGCTAACCAGGCAGCAGGAAGGCTAAGCATGCAGGCTGCTAACCTACCAATCTTGTAAATCTGTAAATATTGAGGAAATCTTGCAAATATGACATACCACATAGTTGATTGGGACAGACCTAATAATTATTGGCCTTTATACCAATTTTATCGGCCTGATTGGCCGACAATTGGCCTGTTTTTCTGATCGGCTGATCGGTTTTGATGTCATAATTCACCAATCCCATCATTAATGTTTTTGATCAGCTGCAATAAAGACATTTACTCCTATTCGCTATTGTAGACAGTATATCTGAATCCAAACGCTAGTTTACTTATTTACATATAATAGTATTTACAACATTTTTTGAAAGAGTCCTGTAAATATCTGATGGCCAATAAAGTTACTAAAAAAAGATGGGGGCAGCATGGGACAGAGAAGACAGGTGAGAGACAATACGTGAAGCGCGGATCAGACTAAAAGACAAATTTGCCCTTTCACGAGTGCACTGTCAGACTATTGCAATATTATCTAGTATTCTGAGACCACCACATCCCATGTTTTTATGATCAGGAGGCTTTACGTTGTCAAATCAAATGTGACATGATTACAATCGTTACCATGGGGATAACAACACGAGTGGATCGCGCCGACTGTATTATAAGATGAAAATTTTGGAAAAAACATGTGCTGGTGGTCACCGGTGCTCAGGACAGGCTTGCTTGAGGTATGTTCATATACTTTTAATGGGATAGAGCTCGGAAGCCATCAACAAAAAGTTATGTAGCCAAGTAATTTACTGTTACCGCTCATGGCTGCTTGTTGTTGTTGTTCAAGTGGAAAGAATCTGAACACAGTATTGATTTCCAACATTTATGGAAGCAAGGAACATATTTTAGTATTTAAAAATCTCATGGTACACAAAAAAACACAAAAAGTAGATATATTAATTGCTATATGTATTTACTGAAATCAAATAAAAGACCATTTAGTTTGTCACTATCCCTCAGTGGCATAAACAGATGTAAAAAGACTATTTATCATACAGTACGTAAATATATATTTTTGAACAATTAAGTACGCAAGTATACACAGGAAATAGACAGCTTTAGAGAGACTCATTGCACCATTTTCAGTTCTAACTTGTCAAAACGTGCAGTTACCTCTGTGAATAAGTCACTCCTAGTGGTGGTCCCTTTCATTGATTGCAAGGGAGTGCTAGCTCCTACATGATTTGAAAGTCTGCTGTAATCCCACGTACGAAGATGAGCAGCTAGGCAGACTTACGTACATCACAGCTCTCATCCAATGCCAGAGAAAAACACTTCTGTTGTTCAGCTGACACACCAAATTTCTAGGGATGTCGTAAACCTGCCTCATTACAGTGAGTCAGGAGATTGGCATATCCTTAATTGCTCACCTTTTCTCCAGGCATATCACATTCAACACAGCCCAACAAGCACTCATTATTAAACTGTCAGAAAACGGCTTACTGTTTTGGATGATTTTACAAAAAAAAAACGACATAACTAGTCCTGACGGCTGCATCTCTGGGTCTGTGATGCTTTGAAAACCAAACCAAAAAATCCAAGTTGGCTTCGCAGTTTTGTTAGTAACGCATCAGACTCCCTTGTGCGCTCTTCATCAGACAGATATTGTATATTTATTCTGCTTGGTCATTATAGTTCAAATTATAGTCGTTTAACACAGCGACCTCTGTACCAGAAATGACTTGACTTCTGTAGAGAAGTAAAAATGAGAAATAAATGCAAACGTAACGCTTTTCAAAATAAAAGCAACATAGCTGCATTGCAGGCATGGCAAACATGTATTTCCCAAATTATGATTGGCCTCACGCAGACCGGAAGTGGCCCACGAAATGCCCAGGTCTGGCTTTGTCTTAGTGTGTGTGCATGTCCATAGTGTTGACTGCAAAGAGGATGAAGATGTGATTTTCTGTTCAGTGGTTTAGTTTTTTATAATTGGTTTCCAGATAAGAAGGTAACAGCGTAATTATGCTGTTCTAAATATGAACTGAATTCTACAGATCATATAAGAGAATGGCAACATTTTAACCCTGAAACAAGTCAAGTTATGTCTAGATTACTAAAATGTTTCATTAATTTATTTCCAAATTTTGCAGTTCCACCTTGCTTTTGGTCTTTTTTCTCATTATTATTTTGGATTGAGAATACAACTTCTGGTGTTTTTTTTTTTATATGCTTTCCCTACCTCTTCTGCAGCAGCTTCTGAAAGGAGCCCCTCTTTTTGTGCACAAGTGACATGGAAGTAGGACCGACACATTCCTGCATCACAGCTGATGCACACACCAGTCCTGGCAAAGCGATTATCTTCACAGAAACTGCATTCCTAAAAAAATGACACTTGCATTTGAATGCATTCAACCAAACATAATGCCCACTCAAATCTTACCCTGTTTAGGTTTGTCCAAGAGGGAATCTACAAAATAAAATAATTTCAAGGATATTGAATGTGAGCCTTATATTTTCTGCAAATGTACATAAGTGAATGAATTGACTTCTAGGATCCTGTAATTTATAGGTCCTGGCTATTCTAGACATGTTATTTTATTTATTATTTTGTTGTAAATTGAAGATGTTTAAGTTTCAGATCAAAAGAGAATATGAGAAAAGTTCAGATTTCCAACTTTTATTTAATGGTATTTACATCTGGATGTGGTAAATAACTCGGTGCAGAGAACCTTTTTTTTGAACCCACCCACTCTTCAAATGAAGAAAAGCATTGGAAACTCACTAATGGGTGCTCATTTTGGAATAGGACATTTGAATCATTAACTGCCTGAGGTTAGATCACAGAACTTAAAGCCCAAGTGTCATCCCTATAAACATTCTAAAATAGATATTGGAATGAAAAATACATAACATTATTCATTTCAATGTCTATACGAAAAAATAAATGTGAGAGGAGAGTGCGTCATCCATGCGCAAAGTTGCAGAAGTGTCATTCTACGATATCCAAGTGGTCGCCATATTGGCTGCATCCTCCGTCCGTGACATCACCCGGACATTCGCCAATGAAAACACACGGTGCACCCTAACTATGGGAGACAAAAGCGCCCCTACTGACACGGAAGCTCTTTTCGAAAAGGAGAACACCACACAAGCGAGTGAAGTTACCGGGGGGAATATTACACTATTGTTTCGAGCCATATTCAGATCATATGCAATCACGGCCAAACCGCATTCCCGTCCGATCCACTTCCGCGGTGGAGATGACCCATCGTGGCTCATCGCAGCCGGCTGGTGTGGCTTATGACGGAGCCGAGCGGTGCTGCTTTTAGGAGGATGTTCAAAGTCGCCGCAGTACTTGATGAACACCGTCGAGCCGGGGTGCATTACTTTGCGCACGCGGCTGAGTGAGGCCTTCTCCGCCGGGTTCTTCAGAGCCGCCCCCGTCCGCAAAGCCCGACGCGCAGCCTTCGCAGAAGCCGTTAACGGCGAACGCAGCACTTCAGCTGGTGTGGCTGATTTTTGGCGCCGTGGTGGCATATAATGGAGCCGAGCCGTGCTGCTTTTAAGGGAATGTTCATAGCCGCCGCAGTACTCGATGAACACCATTGAGCCGGGGCGCATTACTGTGCTCATGCGGCTGAGTGAGGCATTCTCGGCTGGGTTCTTCAGATTCGCCGCCGTCTACATCGACATATTTCGTATGTACATATTTCTTTTGTTACATGATGAGAGACCGATAACGTGGTCCGCCCCAAACTATTATTTTTTTTAGCTGTATACACACCTACCTGTAATTTGGCACCCACGAAGCTCTTGTCCTCCACACCCGTGGAATCCATTTTTCACAACGAACCAGGTCTCTTGCAAACTTATGAAGTTCTATATCCATTCTCCCGAGTGTTCAAGCAATGTCCAGCAATGCAATGAGCCGGCATTTTGGCAAACACGAAGGAACAACAAGCTACCTTCACGGAGGTAAAACTAATGGAAACAAACGAGTCCACTTGGGGGCGCCGCTGTCCTTTACGTCACTTCCTGCTTCTTCTTGAAAACAAATTCCTCGAGAGGATTTTCATGGCGGGAGTTGTGCATGTCAAAATCACGTTTTGTGGTGAAAAAACGCATGGGCCCATATTGGATGACATTTTTTCATGAATAACATACTAAAAATCATGTATTTCATGACAGGAGCCCTTTAAATTATATTTAAAGGACCTTTCAAATCCTGTGAAAATTGGGAATTATTCCATATCTTTGGATTTTAAAACAATGTCTACAGACCCCCCCCCCAAAAAAAAAAAATACAGCAGCCATTTTAGGCATAGTTTCTGATGACACTGATGATCTTCTGCCAGACTAACCCTTCATTTAGGTCTAACCTTGTGCGACCCTGCTGACGTCAGCAGCAGAAAACGAGGACATTTCCATTGTGCAAATGAGAGTGTGCAACTGTATATGACAGCTTTGTGTGAGCAACTTTGTGATGAAAATGAGATGATTGGCACCGTGTCTGTACTATTTTAATTAATGACACTTTAATTTTTTTAAGCCTGGCACCGTGTCTGTACTATTTTAATTAATGACACTGTAATTTTTTTTAAGCCTAGTAAATTAGCAACTGATCTTGTACAGATCATTATCATAGTGCACACATTTGTAAAGAGAGGAGGGGGGGTCCCTGTGATTAGTTTTATAATGGGAGGGGAGGGTTGGGGAGTCCAGACGCATTTCACAGCTTGGTAGTAGAAGCTACATTTTAATGTCCTGTGGCGTTTTGAAAGGAGGAAAATTGAGTGTCTAGGGTGGGTGGTATCTTTAAGATTCCACAGGGTTACCACAGGATTCTCTCAGTAGACATACAGTGTCGTGTAAAATTATTGATCCCCTTCTCAAATTGTTTCATTCTTTCATTGTGTCCCCACTTAAATGTTTAAGACCATCAAACAAATCTAAATATGAGACAAATAGAACCCAAGTGTCCTTAAAATGCTGGTTTTAAATGATGATCCCATTTATTACGAGAAAAAAATTCTATTCATTTACCTGGCCATGTGAGAAAAAGTAATCGCCTCCTAAATCTCATAATTGGTTGAACCATCCTCAGCAGCAACAACTGAAATCAAGTATTTTCCATAACTGACAATGACTCTTTCACATCTCTGTGGAGATAATTTGACCCAATCTTCTTTTGATAATTGTTTTAAATTCAGCAAAAAAAAATAGGGTTGTCCAGCATGAAGAACTTTTTAAAAGTCATACAACTGCATTTCAATCGGATTCAAGTCTGGACTTTGACTAGGCCAAATGTTGGCTTGCTGATGTGTTTTGGATCATTACACTGCTGGAGAACGCAAATGCGTCTCAACATTAGGTCACAAACTGAAGCCACATTCTCTTTTTGTAAAAGAGCAGTTTTCAAGGTTCCATCAATCACAGCAAGTTTTCCAGGTCCTGAAGAAAAGCAGCCCGAGACCACATTACCACCACTGCCATTTGACTGTTGGTATCATGTTGTTTAACTGAAATTCAGATGTAACGTGTGAAATGCAGATGTACCGAGAGAGACACCATCTAAACTGCAGTCAGTCCAAATAAATTTCTCCCAAATGTGCAGGGAATCATTCAGATGTTTTGATTTGATTTTTTTTCCAAAAATGAGAAGAGCCTTTATGTTTGTGTTTTTTTTTTTAATCAGCGGTGGTTTCTGCCTTGGACCTCTGCCACAGATGCGATTTTTGCTCGGTCTCTTCCTTAATGTTGTAGTATTATGTAGTAGCATTGAAGCAGGGCATCTCATCCCAGGAAAGTGTGTGGAATTCTTAGTGCTTGATCACAAAGATCAGCTGTATGCATATTTCATAGCTGTAACATGATAGGAGTATGCAGAACAACAGCCAATCAGAAAGGTCCTTTTCCTGATCCACTTCCATTTACAAGTTGGAGGAGTGAACAGAAGCTGTGCATCCTAAGCTGGCTTCCCCTGTAGCAAAATGTAGATGCCTACTTAGCTGCCCTCGCTTTAAGGAATAAAAAAAAAAAAAACGGAAGTGTGTCATTTGGCTTTGCCAGGCCTTATTATGTTTCTAGGGAAACAAACAACTGACATATTGCTGATCTTCTGTTGCATGTTTGGATTTTTGCTTGCCGTAACTTTGTTCCTCCCTTGATCATTCCAAGAGGTATTCCCCAGTCAGGTGTAGCGAACACACCACAGAAAGCTGACACCCTTAAGTATTCATTTGAAGAAGTCCCACAAAGGAATAATGTGGAAAGCAAAACAATGTAATTAAAGTCAATACAGCCTGTCAGTCTCTGTTACCAGCAAAAGTACGACAAGCAGTGAGCCACTGCTACCAATAAAGCCACCAGCAACAATTCTCCGTAGAAATTGCGTCATCCGCGTCGCTGACCAATCAGAGGCCAGAGATCTGCATAAATGTTGGCGTACGCCATTACCTCTGACAACGTTGCATGGTCCAGTATAGCTTTTGTTAGCGTTTTATCGCATATTTGGGTTCTTTAACAATAAATATGGTTAAGAGGTGTCGTCACAGACTTTGTAATAGTGACGACAGGTATCCTGAAAGGCTAGTTGGTGGAGTTCAATTCGTACCCTTTACAAAACCGAAGACACAGTACCAAAAATGTCTTCGATGGATCAAACTTTGTGGAAGACGGCATGATCAACTGAATCCATCTAAAATCAACCGGAACAGAAGACAGAGTACGAAAAATGTCTTCGGCGGATCAAAATTTGTGGAAGATCGTATGATCAACTGAATCCATCTAAAATCAACCGGAACAGATATGTTTGCACGAAGGTATGCCCTATATTTGATTTTCAATACATGTTTCATATAAATGAATTAGCAGTTCTTCGCTTGCATAACATAGCTACGTGTGAATGATTGACACACTTGATCTGTGTTGAGCGATATTTTGCAATGATCTGACTGCACAAATGTCTCTCTGTTCGGCGGCTACCGAGCAAAGCTAAACCGGACTAGCGAGTCCTAAAAGCCTTCGACGTGCACCGAGACACCAAGACTGAAGGAAGGATGTTTGAGGACACTATAAAGTAGTGATTGTCGTAATCGGTTGGGACTTACGTAGGTTCGGCACTAATTCAAGAATAATTATTGAGGGGAGGGTGTGATGTTACACAAAGAAAACGAGAGAAACAACTCGTAAATCAAGCCTCGCCTTCTTTTCCTTCATACGGCGGTTCACAAACGGCTATACAGATACACATACAGATTCTGCACACAAGTGTGATAGGTAACACGAAAATAGGAAACTGTCAATGACGAATTCGTCTTTGGGTTATAATATATTATATTATGTGGCTTCTCGGTCTTCCTCTGACTCCGGAAAGATCTCACGCTAATATCAATGGTTTCTCCGTCGATATGCATGTAAATACCATTGAAACACCCCTCGCTGAAATACTTGAAGCCCTGCTGTCTGCTTTTCAATGATATTTTACTGTTAGCTAAGAATGCGAGTGAGAAATCAGCCGGTAAATCGGGCAATTTCGCTCTAGTCTTTTCTTCCTGCGCCGCCATTTTTGCTAATTGTTTGTCTGAGGTTAGTGCACGTGGGGTGACGTAACTTCAGGAGGCGTGGTTACGTGCCCTGTACGGAGGAGTCAATTGATCATGTCATCACTATTCAGGTGATTTGTGAAATGGGAAAAACTAGTTAATCTTCATTGTAATTAACTGCAATAATATTAATTGGGTATGGAGCAACATCTTCTTCTTTTCCTTTCGGCTTGGCCCGATTAGGTCGCCACAGCGTGTCATCTTTTTCCATCTTAGCCTATCTCGAGCATCTTTTTCTCTAACACACACAGTCTTCATGTCCTCCCTCACCACATCCATCAACCTTCTCTTTGGTCTTCCTCTCGTTCTTTTGCCTGGCAGCTCCATCCTCAGCACCCTTCTACCAATATACACACTCTCTTCCCTTTGGACATGTCCAAACCATCGAAGTCTGCTCTCTCGAACATTGTCTCCAAAAGATCCAACTTTAGCTGTCCCTCTAATGAGCTCATTTCTAATTCCATCCAACCTGCTCACTCCGAGCGAGAACCTCAACATCTTCATTTCTGCTACCTCAAGTTCTGCTTCCTGTTTTTTCTTCAATGCCACAGTTTCTAATCCGTACATCATGGCCGGCCTCACCACTATTTGATAGACTTTGCCCTTCATCCTACCAGAGACTTTTCTGTCACATAGAACACCAGACACCTTCCACCAACTGTTCCACCCCGCTTCGACCCATTTCTTCACTTCCTTACCACACTCTCCATTGCTCTGTATTGTTGACCCCAAGTATTTGACGTATTCGTCTCCCTGGAGCTTCACTCTTCCCCCACCTCTCATTCATGCAAATACACTCTGTTTTACTTCTGCTAATCATCATTCCTCTCCTTTCCAGCGCGTGCCTCCATCTTTCTAATTGTTCCTCCACCGAATCCCTCCTTTCACTGGAGATCACAATATCATCTGTGAACATCATGGTCCAAGGGGATACCAGTCAAACCTCATCTGTCAGCCTGTCTATTACTACCCCAAACAGGAAGGGGCTCTGAGTGGATCCCTGATGCAGTCCCACCTCCACCTTAAATTCTTCTGACACACCTACAGCAAATCTCACCACTGTTCTGCTTTCCTCATACATGTCCTGTGTTATTCTAACATATTTGTCCGTCACACCAGACTTGCGCATGCAGTACCACAGTTCCTCTCTTGGTACTCTGCCATAGGTTTTCTCTAGGTCTACAAAATCACAATGTAGCTCCTTCTAACCTTGACTGTACTTTTCCACGAGCATCCTCAGGGCAAATAATGCATCTGTGGTACTCTTTCTAGGCATGAAACCATACTGTTGCTCACATATATAGTGGTACCTTGGTTTTCGAACGTCTTGGTTTTCGTACAAATCGGTTTTCGACATCCCGACTAGCTGACCCACGACGTATTGTTATTGTGCTTTCAAACGTACCCCCGAAAAAAACGGAAAAGACGTAACGCGCACTACCGCACAACTGTCTGATGAGGCTGAAGGCAGGAAGGATGTCTCAAGTCCCGATATTAAAGCTACCTGCGCTAATAATTCAGAATTTTGTAGAACTTCATCATCCGAATAAACCTGAATATTACAAAGCACTGTAAAATTTTAATGTTGTTATGAGCCACTTCAGAAAACTCCTTAAAAGATGGCAGAAACAAACAGATTTGTTTTTTGTGAAAAAGGGTCGAATCACCTGACCGATAACTGTTTTTTTGCTTTGCTTTTTTTTGTTCCATTAACCACACCTCTAGTTGCAAGTTTGTTTTTTTTTTGTTTTGTTTTGTTTTTTTTTTTACACGTTACGTACCTTCTGTGCAAATAAACAATTTGGTTTTTCTTCCACCTCATTATTAGTTGTTTAAAGTTATTCTGCACTTTTGTTAATAAAAAAAAGGCTGGGGGCCGAGTCAATACAGATATAGCAATGCACTCCCAGCCCAGCATACTCTACTAGGCTAAGCATACATTTTAAGCAAAAGATAAATATATTTCTTAAATTATTTAATTATATAAAGTATTTAAACTATACATGAATTTCTACTATGATGTTTATTATCAGGAAAAGCTAAAAAAAAAAATCACTTAAAAAAACATTTTTTAGGCTTGGAACGTATTATTTCATTTTCCATTGGTTGTTAACCAAGCCTTCTGGAATGGATTGTGTTCGAGAACCAAGGGACCACTGTAATTGCTTCTGACCTGAGTCTAGCCTCCACTACTCTTTCCCACTTCATTGTGTGGCTCATCTTTCTTCCTCTGTCTTTTCCACCGTTCTGAACAACGCCTTTGTTCTTAAAAATAGGAATAGTACACTTTTCCTCCGTTCTTCTGGCATCTTCTCTCCCGCTAAATTTATATTGAATAAGTTGGTCAAAAACTCCACAGCCACCTCTCCAAATTGCTTCCATACCTCCACTGGTATCTCATCAGGACCAACTGTCTTTCCATTTTTCATTCTGTTCAGTGCCTTTCTAACTTCCCCCTTACTAGTCATTGCCACTTCCTGGTCATTCACCCTTGCCTCTTCTACTCTTCCTTCTCTCCCATTTTCTTCATTCATTAACTTCTCAAAGAACTCTTTCTATCTACTCAGCACACTACTGGTATCAGTCAACATATTTCCATTGTTATCCTTAATCACCTTCACTTGGTGCACATCCTTCCCATCTCTATCCCTCTGTCTGGCCAACTTGTAAAGATCCTTTTCTCCTTCTGTCGTATCCAATCCAGTGTACATGTCGTCATATGGCTCTTGTTTAGCCTTCGCCACCTCTGCTTCTGCCCTACATCCCATCTCAATGTACTCCTCCGTGTTCCACTGCTTCTTTACAAAACTCTTTCCTTGAATGACTTTCAGTATTTTGGGGTTCCACCACCAAGTTTCCTTCTCCCCTTCCCTACCAGAAGAGACCCCAAGTACTCTCCTGCATACCTCTCTGAAAACCTTGGCAGTAGTATTCCAGTCTTCTGGGAGCTCTTGCTGTCTCTCGAGAGTGTGTCTCACCTCTTTACGAAAAGCCACACAACATTCTTCTTTCTCAACTTCCACCACCTGATTCTCTGCTCTACCTTTGCCTTCTTAATCTTCCTACCCACTACCAGAGTCGTCTTACACGTGTGTGGCAACATAAATGGAGAATTCATATTTTAAACTCAAGATATCATCTTTATCCCCATGGTGGCAGTTAATTTTTTATCTTCTGGTTCCTATAATACTCATGATTTCAAACTAGTGAAAGATTTTTCTGCATTCACTGCACTGTTGAGTCATTAGTGTTCTTATATTTTTCTATGATTGTCAATGGTGAGTGTGGTAGGTCAATGGTGAGTGTGGTCAGGAAGTGAAGAAACGGGTCCAAGCAGGTTGGAACAGCTGGCAGAAGATGTCTGGTGTGTTGTGTGACAGAAGGGTCTCTACTCGGTTGAAGGACAAAGTTTATAAAACAGTGGTAAGGCCGGCCATGATATATGGATTAGAGACAGTGGCATTGAAGTGACAACTGGGAGCAGAACTGGAGGTGGCAGAAATGAAGATGTTGAGGTTCTCTCTAGGAGTGAGCAGGTTGGATAGGATAAGAAATGAGTTCATGAGAGGGACAGCCAAAGTTAGATGTTTTTGAGACATGGTTCGAGAGAACAGACTTCGGTGGTTTGTACATGTCCAAAGGTGAGAGAGTGAGTATATTGGTAGAAGGGTGTCAAGGATGGCGTTGCCAGGCAAAAGAGCGAGAGGAAGACACAGGAAGAACATGCAAACTCCACAAAGGCGGGGCTGCGATTGAACTCTGGTCCTCAGTGACTGTGAGGCCAATGCTTTACAGCTGCGCCAGCGGGGTTCATTTTATTCTTAATTTTATTCATTTTGCTTTAATGTATGCAGTGACGCAAGCAAAGCTCTCCAATTTCATTATACAGTTTCGTATCATGACAATCAAAGGCATTAATTCATTCATACAACCAATGACTGTTAGTTGGGGACCAACAGTCATAGTAACAACGGAGCAAGTATGTTCTCACTTAGTTGCATGGTTGTGGTCAGGCTGGGCCCCCCAAAGCAAGATGACTGCTTGGCGTCGGAGCATGCCGCTCATGACTCACGGCTGCTCCTTGGGTTCCCCACCTATAGTTCTTGTCGGGTGCCCTCCTTTCCAACAAACATTTTCCCACCTTCAGCCAAGGTGAGAACTGGACGCATGGCAGGCCCTGCAGGTAGGGGGCATGGGGAGGGGGGAGATCTGGTTCTCCTGGAAGGAGTTTGGGGGGCTGGGTGGACAATTGGATGGGTGAGTGGTATTGGGTCCCTGCACCCCCCACCAGGTGGCCAGTTGGCAGGGCGCATCAGTGGGGGCGGCAGACCACCCTGTGTCTCTGTGTGGGACGCGTCCCGACCTCCTGTTTGATCTTTGACGGGCCCCTGGGCCCAATCCCCAAACACTCATTAATATGTGGATACGTAATTATCTACTTTTCTCACATTTATAATTAATGTTGTCTTTTGTGTATCTCTCCCCTCTCAACTTTGTCCTATTCAACTGATCAACTCCATAAATTTTAATTGTAACGCAAAGAAACCACAACTGAATCTTAAAACAACACTGTAACAAAGTGAAATTGGCATAAAAGGGATACAGACCCTCCATTCTGCTTGACCTACAGTGAAGAAATAAAGTATTTGAACACCCTGCTATATTGCAAGTTCTCCCACTTATAAATCATGCAGGGGTCTGAAATTTTCATAGTAGGTGCATGTCCACTGTGAGAGAGAGAATCTAAAAAGAAAAATACAGAAATCACAATGTATGATTTATTTGTGTGTACAACTCCACACGGCTGGAAAGGGCTACGGAGAAATTGCCAAGGAGCTTGGTGAAAATAGGGCCACTGTTGGAGCAATCATTAGAAAATGGAAGAAGCGAAACATAATGGTCAATCTCAATCAGAGTGGAGCCCCATGCAAAATATCACCTCGTGGGATCTGAATGATCCTTAGAAAGGTGAGGAATCAACCCAGGACTACACGACAGGACTTGGTCAATGACCTGAAAAGAGATGGGACAATGGTTTCCAAGGTGACTGTTGGTAATAAACTAAGATGTCATGGTTTGGATGGAAGGTTCCTCTGCTTAAACCAGCACATGTCAAGGCCCGTCTTGAGTTTTCCAATGACCATTTGGATGATACAGAGGAGTCATGGGAGAGAGTTTAGTGGTCAGATAAGACCAAATTAGAACTTTTTGGTCATAATTCCACTAACCGTGTTCGGAGGAAGACGAATGATGAGTTCCATCCCAAGAACACCATGCCTACAGTGAAGCACAGGGGTGGTAGCATCATGCTTTCGGGGTGTTTTTCTGCAGATGGGACAGGACAACTGCACTGTATTAAGGAGAGGATGACTGCGGACACGTATTGTGAGATTATGAAGATGGGTCGTGGCTAGGTCTTTCAACATGACAATGACCCGAAGCACACAGCCAGGAAAACCAACAAATGGCTCCGTAAGACTCATATCAAGGCTCTGGCGTGGCCTAGCCAATCTCCAGACCTTAACCCAATAGAAAATCTTTGGAGGGAGCTGAAAGTCCGTGTTTCTCAGCGACAACGCAGAACCTATTCAGTTTGTGCCATTTTGCAATGTTATTCAATGAGTGAAGGTTGACTGGCTGCATCCGATTCACACTACATATGTACTTAAGCAGCCCATCAACTGATGTTTACAATCCTTATGTGCCACCCACCACCGGTGTAGGGTTAGCAAAGCGGTCTGCTCATAATAGAGCAAAGACGAGTGAGACGCTACTTATGCTTATCCTTGGTAAGGTGAACCCTGGTGAAACTAAAAAAGTTTTTAAAAAATTATGTTCTTAATTTGAGATGCAATGACTGTCTGAGTACCTGCAAACAGAAGAAAATGTGATGACACCGGATGAGATTTTCTCTTTTTCTAGCAAGAAAGGTTTGGTCTGAAAAATGTGTTGGCAGCCAAAGTAGAAAGTGAGTTTACAGAAGGAAATGTGTAGGTAGAATGGAAACTGGAGTACCTCAAGCATAACATTCCAATAAACTCATATTTGAAAGCAATTAGAATGATATGCAGATGTAAATTGGAAATTGGGATCGATGCGTTGGGGGAGAATGCCAAAAAGAAAAACAACAACCTGACACTAGTAAACAAATTGAACCCAAAGCAAGTTCAAATTCTCATCGACAATGTTCTGCTAGCCATCAACAGGAATGCATGTCAGCTGTCAGTTTGACTAATTCACAATTACGTGGCAAACTACCAGAAAGCTGACGTAGAAAAAGTTATGCCTTTGAATTTTTTAATTCAATCAGTCAATGTAATTGATCAATTAATTAATTAACTAATGTTAAAGTTACACCTTAGCACAGTGATTCCCAAACAGTGTGCTGGGGTACATTAGTGTGCCATGAGCGCTCTTCAGGTGTGCTGTGGGAAGTTATCCAATTTTATGTAATTGCTAGAAAAAAAACATTTATTTCCAAGAAATAATGTATGTCCCAGTGAGGCATAATGACAGACAGAACAGAAAAAACTCTTCTATTAGATGCCAGGAAGTACATACAGTAATTCATCTATCCATTTTTGATGACATTTACTTTTGTTGGTGTGCCGTGGGATTTTTCAATTGTAAAATATGTGCCTTGGCTCTATATGGGTTGGAAATCATTGCCTTAGCACACCATATTCATGGCTGAAAGCACAGAATAAAGTGCACAAAAAGCTAGTTCTTGTATTTCAATTTCATTTAGCAAAATAATGTTCACCATCAAACTGTTTGGAAGAATCATTCAATTGTCAGCATGCAGTGCAAAAGAATATTGTGCAAGCCATAATTCAATTCTACAAGAAGAAAACAGACGGGGATATGATTATGAATCAAAATAAATAAATGAAATAAATTTGGAGGCGGACTTTTAAATTTATAACTTAAAGTTGTCTTGGTTTTGTTAGCAATATAGTTTTTTGCATAATTAAAAAAAAAGTTTGGGATTTTCATTGTTGGTTTACAAAAACAAAAGTGTTCTGATGGGAATGTAAATGCTGTAATCAGATTATTTTAATAAGGAATGTAACTTCAATGGATGCCACATCGGATGTTGCTCAAAGTGGTCAAAGGGAATCGCTCAGGGGCTTAGTGTGTTTACCAAGACAGATAAAAAAAATTTGAGGGAACATTCGTGCTATTTGTTACTGAGGAACAAATTGAACTTAAATTATTTTCCCAAATGGCTGCAATACTTGTGAACATTTTAAAGCGGTCTGAATACTTTATGTACCGTGTACACTCCTACTCTCACAGATGATCATGAGCTGTAGTTCATGATCAACAGAAAAGATCCTGGATACAAGCTGGTGAAATAAATTTCATCCACAGGCTCTCCTTTAGAGATTGAATGAGAACCTCAGTCATCCAGGAGGGGTTCAGAGAAGAGCTACTACTCCTCTCCATTGATAGGATCCAGATGACGTGGCTGATTAAAATGCCTCACGGACACCTCCCTGGTGATGTGCTCCAGGCTCGTCCCACCTGGAGGAGACCCCGGTGATATCCCAGGACACGGTGAAGAGACTATGGCTCCTGGCTGGGCTGGGAACACCTCTGGATCACCTTGGAAGAGCTGGTTGATGTGGCTACGGAGAACGAAGTCTGGCCTTCCCCCGTAAAGCTACTGCCCAAGCGACCCTACCCCGCATAAGCGGAAGAAAATGGCTGGATGGATACCCTCTACCTTGCTTACTTTTGTGGACAGATGCTTTAAAACTGACTATTTCTAAAAGTTTAAAACAAATATTTAAAAAATAGTGATAACTGTGATTGGACGACATGGAAAAAAAGTAGTGACGATATTGGTAGTAGGGTCCTGAGGATGGAGCTGCCAGGCCAAAGAGCGAGAGGAAGCCCACAGAGAAGGTTGATGGATGTTGTGAGGAAGGCATGAGGGCAGTTGGTGTTAGAGAGCAAGATGCAGAATGACTTAGATGGAAAAATATCACACTGCGGCGAGCCCTCGGAGGACAAGTCGAAAGGAAGAAGAATAAGGACGATATGAAAAACCAATTGTGATGGGTTTTGTTTTTGGCAGAAGAGCCCAACAACATACACAAAATGGGTTTGAGAGTTGAAGATAAAAACACTTAGATAATACATAATACAACAACTAGCTGTTTTAGTAAGTAAAAACCATAGTCTTTAAACCAAACTAAATGAAACATCGAAAGCTGGATGTTTCAGACTCCAAGCTCCTTAAATGTTCTTTCAAAGTTTTGAATGATGAAAAATTAAACAAATGTATACGTGCCCGGTATGATCCGACGGAGGCTGGAATGTTGTGGCACAAAGACTGTTGTTCAGCTTTTTAACCACTTTGTGCAGTACAACTGTATCAAACGAAGAGCTGAATTCCACAAGGAGCATCAATGATAGCATTATCCAGCTGTGTTGGGGCCGTGTGGAGTGCTGTGATGATTATTGTGTTGATGTTTGTCACATGCACATTTATAAGGGTTGATAATGTGATGTGTTTGAAAGTTGACAGAAAAAGAGAACACTACATTTCAAGCATTAACTAGGTTTCATCAGAATTTATTTTCCCAGGGGCCATATTGTAAGAGCTTTGACAGTGTCATTTGACTCAGAAATGGCAGTCCTGACGACAAGAGCTGTTCTTCTGTAAATTAATGTCTCTTGTTCTTTGTTCTTGTTAGCTTGTTTTTTCTTTATTCTGAATGTCGCACCAGGGCAGCACCAACTTCTCCTTTTCCTTTTGGGTTCTCCCGTTAGGGGTCACCACAGCGTGTCATCTTTTTCCATCAAAGCCTATCTCGTGCATCTTCTCTAACACCCACGGTCCTCATGTCCTCCCTCACATCCATCAACCTTTTCTTTGGTCTTCTTCTCGCTCTTTTACCTGGCAGCACCAAGGCACCACCAACTACCGGAGACATATTCCTTGTGTATTGTTACACACTTGGGCAATGAAGCTGGTTCTGATTTCGATTCTTCCATGAGTTTTGAGGCTGTTTAATCTGTTATGGTCAGAAATGTTAGGTTGATCCTCCCACTATCATAGGACCAGCTTTCTGCTGTGGTCAATAACCAGACCTCCATCACTCCGTTTGCCACAAACTGCTTCCATTTGTTTACAGAGCTGCAAATCCACTGGAGTACAATTATGGATTTTGTCGACAGAAGCTGGTTTGGCTGTACTTCCATTCTAAATAAGTAAGTAGATTGCTTCCTGTTTTTGCAGTATTAATAGCTCCCATTAGTTCAAGGTGTGAATCAGGGGTTTCTTAATGGGTGTGATTTTTGACTTGGAAATTATCAATCTGGTCACAATTCCTCCCTAACTGTATTCAATTTGGCAAATGTTTTAAAATGTAAAAATATGGATGGCAATCAAGGAGATGTTCGCCCACACCATCCTCTCATGTTATCTATTGACCATCCCATCTTGTCGAGTTGGGTGTCCAATTCCAAAAGGATTCTATTGGGGTTGCCAGGAATAAAATGTAAATGTAGCTACAGAATACAACAATAGATATTGCATTCATACCTTATTTTACTACTGTGGGCGTGCTCCAATCTGCCCTGTGTTCACATTTTATTCATATTATTCTCTCAACAGTCCTTGTCAGAAAAATGTATCAGACCCTCTATCTTAATGTGACTAATGTGAAGGATCTTATTAAGGCCATAACCTATCTTGCTGACCTCTTTCACGTTTCCAAACCCTCTGCATTTTCAGATGTCCTGTCGTCCACCACCTCACTCTCCCTTCCAGCCTGTCTATCCACCATGGGATACAGAGCCTCCAGCGACTCTGCCCCTCGTTTTTGGTCGTCACTATCATCTGAAAGACAATACATGGGCCAACCATATGCAAAGGGAACAAAGAGCATATAGTAGCACACTTCTTTGTACATGCCCATCTCAGTCAAGACCTTCAAGTCCAGATATCTAGTGTTCCGAGTAACACGCATCCCAGAAAGGAAGGCTAAAATATCAGTTTGCCCGGTCCAGAATAAATGATCTTTTAGACCTCTGTGTCTGACGCCTAAGTACCAAGCCAGCGATGATATCACGAGGCACAATGTCCAAGTCTCTGAAGAACTCTGCAAAACGGCTTGTCACCTCTGAATATCCATCTTATTGGGTGTCCTCAAAACCCTCTTCAAATCCAAACTCAAAACACACTTATTCGAGCGTTCATATTCATATTATCAAACTTGCAGTACCATAGAATACTGTTTAGCACATCTGTCTCTCATTTATGAGGACCCGGGTTTAAATCTGGCCACGCATATGTGGTGTCTGCATGTTCTCCTTGTACCAGCATGTGTTTTTGCTGGGTACTGCAGTATCCTCTCACAATGTCACAAACATGACTCTGAGGCAGTGACTTGATTTCGTGGGTGGTTTTATTAAAGGCAGCGGTCATACATAGGTAGGTAGTCCCGAAAAAGGCAGCAGCACAAAAGCACGTGACAAAAGGCAAGGTCCGAAAACGCGAAAACGAGGTCAGATAACTACAAGGCAAAAACAAGACTTCATTATATCTGGCCATGGTGGCACAGGAACGCTGGGACATGGCAACAAGGCAAATACTCACAAGCTTGTAACTCATGCTAGACTCACAGTCTCATACAATGAACTGGCAATTAGTAATACAACACACAAGGCTTGAAGACATGGCATAATTAGAACCAATGAGGTCCATGTGAGGAGCTGCTGCCAGAGGCAGTCGCGCATAGGGCAGTGGCTTGGCCCTATCCCCTCCAAAGATTGCAGACGCAACAAAACAAATAAACTTCCTGTGTTCAATAATTTACCCCCGTGTCATTTCATATATTTTTTTAAAATATATTTGTATTTGTATATTTGGATTACTTGCGTTGTTCCCAATATCTGGTGAAATTTTTACATCATTAGAACCATCGGAAATATATTTAGTGAGAAAGATTATCACATAAAATGTTTATTTCAGCCAATGTATCTTGTCTTTGTAGTGAATTCTAGGGCTGGGGTTTGTTTAGAATTTCAGATTTACTGGATTTAGATTTTGTACGAGTGATAACAGCGAATGCAGAGCATCATTTCAATTTGAGCAACCCCGGTTATGATTCCATATTTCGATTCCAGATCCCCAAAATTCTGGATTCTTTTCGGGAACTGAGTCCCAAAGGTTTACATGGTTTAAAAAACTTGTATCCAAATTGTGAACATCAATTTTCTGAGCAGCCCGCAGCATAGATCTCACTCGGGGTTCTTTATAATCAGTATTAATATCAACATGATTAGATGGAAAAAGATGACACGCTGTGGTGACCCCTAACGGGACAAGCCGAAAGAAAAAGAAGATAAATATCAACATGAACTAAAAGGCAATGTCTGGTGATGTAATCCAAGTGACATAATACTCATTAATGAATGCTTCCGTTAAAAGTGTTTATTGCAGAAGAATACTGTCACACTGAAAACTTTAGGAAAATGTAACCTTCAACTCAAATGAATTGTAAGAAAATCAAAAACTCCCTGACTAAAAAATTGTTTTTCATTAAATCACCTGTTCCACAATTATTGGCACCCGTAACAATTCCCAGGAAATAAATATAATTGAAGCATTTCTGTCATTTCTACAGAAGTTTACAAAGTTTACCAGCATGTCGACTGTGAGAGAAATAATCTAAAGAAAAATGCAGAAATTACAATGTATGATTTTTTTTAATGATTTATTTGTGTGATACAGCTGCAAATAAGTATTTGAACACCTGAGAAAACCAATGTTAATATTTGGTACAGTTGACTTTATTTGCAATTACAGAGGTCAACGGTTTCCTGTAATTGTTCACCAGGTTTGCACACACTGCAGGAGGGATTTTGGCCCGCTCCTCCACACTGATCTCAAGATCGGACAGGTTTCTGGGCTGTCGCTGAGAGACATGCAGTTTTAGCTCCCTCCAAAGATTCTAAAAGAGATGAGGGATTAAGATAATCTAAAAGGAAAAGTCCAGAAATCCCAATGTATTTTTTTAACAATTTGTGTGATACAGCGGCAAATAAGTATTTGAACACCTGTCTATCAGCAAGAATTCTAACCCTCAAAGATCTGTTAGTCCGCCTTTAAAAGTCCACCTTCACTCCATGTTTTATCCTGAATCAGATGCACCTGTGTGAGGAGAAATTCCCAAGCAGCTTGGTTAAAAAAGGTCCACTGTTGGACCAATCATTAGAAAATGGTAGAAGCTATGTAAGCTACATGATGGTCTAACTTAATCGGAGTGGAGCCTCATGCAAGATATCACCTTGTGGGGTCTCAACGATTCTTAGAAAGGCGAGGAATCAGCCTAGGACTTCACGACAGTACTTGGTCACTGACCTGAACAGTGCTGGGACCACCATTTCTCAGGCGACTGTTGGTAAACACTAAGACGTCATGGTTTGAAATCATGCATGACACAGAAGGTTCCTCTGCTTAAACCAGCACATGTCAAGGCCAGTCTTAAGTTTGCTAATGACCATTTGGATGATACAGAGGAGTCATGGAAAATGTTTTGTGGTTAGATGAGACCAAAATGGAACTTTTTGGTATTCAAGATGGGTCGTGGCTGGGTTTTTCAACATGACAACGTGACCACACAGCACAAGAAGCACACAGCCAGGAAAACCAAGGAGTGGCTCCATAAGAAGCATATCAAGGTTCAGGCATGGCCGAGCCAGTCTCCAGACCTAAACTAAATAAAAAACCTTTGGAGGGAGCTGAAACTCCGTGTTTCTCAGTGACAGCCCATAAACCTGTCTGATCTAGAGCAGATCTGTGTGGAGGAGTGGGGCAAAATCCCTCCTGCAGTGTGAGCAAACCTGGTGAACAACTATCGGAAACGTTTGACCTCTGTAATTGCAAACAAAGGCGACTGTACCAAATATTAACATTGGTTTTCGGCGGTGTTCAAATACTTATTTACAGCTGTACCACACAAATAAATCATTAAAAAAAAAAAAAAAAATCATACATTGTAATTTCTGGAATTGTTTTAGATTATCTCTCTCACAGTGGACATGCACCTACAATGAAAATTTCAGACCCCTCCATGATTTCTATGTGCGAAAACTTGAGCAATAGCAGGGTGTTCAAATACTTATGTTCTTCACCCTATATCGTGGTTTGAGTGGGGTTTTTTTTTGTTCACTTCATGTGTTGGAGATTTACCGAGAAATCCAAAATGACCCCAAATTTCTGATTTAAAAGTAGAGGTTCCTCGCTTCACACTGCAGCTCCTTACTTAATCGACATTTTGTTGTTGTTTTTCGAGTGTTCCTTCTGTCCACACATGAATCAGATGCAGCACGCCTCACACTGGCCAGAGAGTGAATCAATTCACAGGACTTTGTAAATCACAATTGAATTGCAGGGAAAAACATTGCAATGAATTGCTGTCTTGTGGATATTTTTATCCACAGTTTGTGTATTCATTTAAAAAATATGATTTTAAGATTAAGATTATTTTAAGATTTTAAATTATTATATTCTGTTTTTACTTATATTTTAGACAACAACATCCCAACATCATTAGATTGAGGGTTTTTATATTTAAATGGGAAAATGAAATACTTGCCTTGGCCCCATATTTTGAATAATTCATCTCAGTGAGTGTCACTGGTCGTAGTTTATCAATGTCTCCAAATGCAACCCCGGGAACATAAAGTGCACATACCACATGCACCCATCTGAAAAGATTGAAAAAAATTAATCAAACAGCTGGAAAAAAAAGCGCTTCATGACTACCAGTTTAATTCTTTAAGTCAGTGATTCCCAAACAGTGTGCCGGGGTACATTAGTGTGCCATGAGCACTCTTCAGGTGTGCCGTGGGAAGTTATCCAATTTTATGTAATTGCTAAAAAAATAAAAAATTAAAAAAAAATTTAAAAAAAAGGTTCCCAAGAAATAATGTATTCATTGATTAATGCCAGTGAGGCACAATGACAGACAGAACAAAAAAATCCTCTTCTATAAGAAAGCAGGAAGTACATACAGTAATTAATCTATCCATTTTTAGTGACATTTACTTTTGTTGGGTGTGCCGTGGGATTTTTTAAGTGTAAAATATGTGCCTTGGCTCTCTAAAGGTTGGAAATCACTGCATCAAATTATCACTAAAGTCTCAAATTTTGACAATGATGAGTGACATTAAGATTATGAAATGCTTTTCAGCAATATATTTGAAGTTCACTTTTACCTCAAATTTTGGCTTGCAACTAGAAGCACAAAAATGAGAAAAAAAGGTTTTAAAAAAATCCAACAATCTACCTCTTACAAAACACCTCATAACTCTTAAAACTCATGTTGCTACACTCTTAATTCAGTAAACAGTGTGAAAAGTTGACCGCTGTCAAGAGGTCCTCCCTATTTTTTGGGATGGGGGGGCATGGCTGTCCGACAGCTGTCCCCCACCTCATCCCCATCATCTTGAAGGAATCATATCACTATATCCAAACATGCATCCACAAAGATTTCAATGAGCAACACATTAGCAAAGTGACCTTTGAAAAGACGTTATTGAGAATTATGTGAATTGTTTGGTGCTCTTAAAGCTTAAAACGTGAAAAATAAACTCAGATTTTGGTTTCCACAGGCCAACAGACTTCAGTTTGGTGTCACACAATTTCAAATGCAGATTGAAGGGAAGAGAAGCCAAAGTCCAACAGAGAGATATCCATCTGTACCAAGCAACTGCTTCACAGTTTAATTTGCTGTGTTTTTCATGCTCTACTGAAGTAGTAAATTTGGGTGCAGCCTGGCTAAGGAGCATTATCAGCGATAACGTGGCTGAAGTCTCCACACTTCACACAACACACTGTTTTCTCTTATTCCCTTTATTTCACTCTCTCCTCTTCCTCCTCTCATTCCTCTACCAGATTTCTTTTTAAGTCAATTTTCTCTTCTCCAAATGAACAAGCACAATGCAGATAATCATTGGCAGACTACAATTTGTATTTGATCCTGCATACATTTGTTTTGCTAACTCTAAATGGAATCTTTCCAATTGGTCTTTCCGCTACTGTACCCTACCTCCCTGCATCTGTCTCTTTGAAGATACCATCCTGGTTGGGGCATAGCTCACAGCTTGGCATCACTCCATTCTTACAGGCATCACAAAACCAAGGTTCTGTTGAGTTCTCTGATGCTGAGCTCATTATAGAGTCACTCTCCCCATCAACACCATAG
Organism: Syngnathoides biaculeatus; assembly: GCF_019802595.1. Taxonomy (NCBI): domain Eukaryota; kingdom Metazoa; phylum Chordata; class Actinopteri; order Syngnathiformes; family Syngnathidae; genus Syngnathoides; species Syngnathoides biaculeatus. Next base: position 5,315,454 of record NC_084640.1, on the reverse strand, counting down.
CACCCTGAAACAACAAAAAATGTTCCATGTTATAGCAATGGAAACGTAACATACATCTTATTAAAAGCAAGACACATTCTACAATTTGTGCTTCTCCTTTTAATTAATTAAATAATAGATAATTGCCTTAATTTGATTATTTACTTAAGTTCACTAATTTTCTGAAAGTTGGATGTGTTCCACTATTCACACTTATTTGTCTTTGTGAAAAATTGGCATATGCAAACTAAAGACTCACTCACCTATCTGTGATAATCCATCCAGTAATTTTGAATTACTCCTGTCAAAACCTTCCTATCAAGTGTGGCACGGCAGTTCTACTAATTGTTTGATTTAAAGAAATAAGACTGACAGAAGAGGTGCAAGAGCAATAACGTCATTCAAAAATCATTGTCCAAATTTCCTGGGGTCACTGATACCACTGCAGTGGTGATGTCGTTGCGATGTTAGCTAAGAGCAGCTGTGAGAATGGTCAGCATTAAAATTTATGGCAGAAATCAGAAATCTGCTGCTGTTGGGGAGAAAACACTACTAACTTCTAATTCAGTCAACCACCCTGCAGGCGTTTTGAGCAATGAGAAACTCACAAATAAAAAGCTTAGATTTATATATCCCCAATAGGAGCTTGCCTAGAGTAAAGCCACCCATCAAAAACAAGTATTGCAGCAGTAATTTATTTAGCTCTTGACTTTGTTTGGAGTATGGATGGCCTATTCAAATTGAGACCATTTGCACTGCCTCAATAAAGCCTGAACGTCTTTGCTGCAGGTCTGCTGTCACCATTGTTTTTTGCCAGTTTGTTTTTGTAAAATTGACTCAAAGGGATGCATTTGGCTGGAACCTGTCAATTGTACCCTGCCTTTTGCCCAAGGTCAGCTGGGACAGCCTCCAGGTCAGTGACAACACTAATATGGAGAAGGGATACAAGTACAGTGAGCAGGTTGGATAGGATTAGAAATGAGCTCATTAGAGGGACAGCCAAAGTTGGATGTTTTGGAGACAAGATTCGAGAGAGCAGACTTCGATGGTTTGGACATCTTCAGAGGCGAGAGAGTGAGTATATTGGTGGAAGGGTGCTGAGAATGGAGCTGCCAGGCAAAAGAGCGAGAGGAAGACCAAAGAGAAGGTTTATGGATGTGGTGAGGGAAGACATAAGGGCAGTTGGGGTTGGAGAGGAAGATGCAGGAGATGGAAAAAGATGACACGCTGTGGCAAACCCTAATCGGGACAAGCCGAAAGGAAAAGAAGATTGTCTTTCACACACTAAAGACCTCCCATCTATGGTTAGTCAGGATCACCAAAATTACTCAATTTTGTTAAATGCCACAATAATGACAATTTTATATTGGAGTATATATTGTATATTTACATTATAAAATATTCATCCAGCAATCCACTTTCTTCAGCTTAATAAAATTAATGAAATAAAAAGTCTATTGTTGTTATATGGCATTAAGGGAGACAGTAGTGTTCAAAGCAGTTTAGTTCTTCTGCCAGCGAGGCATCCATGTTGACACACATCTGGTTATTTTTATTGTAGTTTGTAATGTTTTGGGGTCAGGTCGCAGGGCCAACAGTTTAAGTAGGGAGACCAAGACTTTCCAGCCACTTTGCCGAACTGTTCCAAGGCATTATGAGACCATCCATCCATCTATCCATCAATCTATCTATCTATCCATCCACCTTCTGAGCCACTTATCTTCAAGAGGGTCGCAGGTTACAGGAGAGCTGGAGCCTATCCCAGCTTCAGGCGAAAGGCAGACGACACCCTGAACTGGTCGCCAGTCAGTCACAGGGCAGAGATCAACAACATCACTGAGCGAGAATCAATCAGACCCTGCCTGGACCAAAGTCAGGTATGTGTATAACTAAAATATCAGTGACTCGCGTTTTACGAGGTCAACTTGCATAAAAAAGGACAAACTTCGCTTTGCACAAAGGTCATCCCACTGGACTATTGCTGTACTAGTCATTCAAACGTGTAATTGCAAGAGGACTGCATCTTTTCACACAACTGAAAAAAAATTGTACCGACATAGCCAAATGCAGCCCATGGTGGCACAAGCCAGTGCAAGATGAATGCAGTGGGTTGTGTCAGAAAGGGCATCCGTCTTAAAACTTTGCCAAACAAATATGAGCGTCCATCAAAGAAATCCCATTCTGAATCGGTCGTGGCCCGGCAGAACAACATCCACCCCTGGCACCGTTAACCTGCAGGGGATCGATGGAAATTCAGCTACTGTGGGTCTAAGAAAATGAAGATGAGGAAAGCAGATTTTTGGACGGAATGAGAAAAGGAATGCTGAGAGCATTGAATGAAGGGACTTCGAATGTTGGGATTATGACAGGAAAAGCTCAGGAGTTGGTTGACAATGATGAAAAGGAGAAAGGTTGATATATTGTGCATCCAAGAGAGCAGGTGCGAACGTAGTCAGGCTAGAAGATTAGGGGCACCGTTTAAATCATTTTACCATGGAATAGATGAGAAGAAAAATAGAGTAGGGTTATTATCAAGGAAAAATTGGCTAGGAATGTCTTGAAGGTGAAAAAACGTATCAGATCGAAGGATGAGGCTGAAACTTGAAATTGAGGGTGTTATGTATAATGTGATTAGCGAGTAACATGTGACCTAGTGTTGAAAGTGGAATTCTGGAAGGAATTAGAAGTAATGCTGAGCATGCAAGAGAGAGTTGTGATTGGCGCAGATTGTAATGGACATGTTGATGCAGGAAACAGGGGTAATGAAGTTGTGATGGGTATGTACGGCATCCAGGAAAGGAACTTTGAGGGACAAATGATAGTGGACTTTGGAAAAAGAATGGAAATGGCAGTAGTGAAAACTTTTTTCCAGAAGAGGCAGGATTATAGGGTGACCTACAAGAGCGGAGGTAGAAGCATGCAGGCGGATTACATTTTGTGCAGACGAAGTAATAAGAAGGAAGTTACTGACTGTAAGGTCGTCATAGGGGAGAGTGTAGCTCGACAGCGTAATATGGTGGTGTGTAGGATGACTCTGGTGGTGGAGAGGAAGATTACGAAGATAAAGGTAGAGCAGAGAACCGTGTGGTGGAAGCTGAGAAGAATCTTATGCAGCCTTTTGGAAAGATGTGAGACAGGCCCTCAGTGGACAGGAGGGGAAAAGGAAACTTGGTGGTTGAACCCCAAAGTACATGTAGTCATACAAGGAAAGAGGTTCGGGAAGAGGAAATGGGACACAGAGGATTAAGGAGAAGCAAAAGGAATACATTGAGATACAACGCAGTGTAAAGGTAGAAGGGAAAAGGCTAAAAAAAGAGGTCTATGCAGTCACTCACATTTGACAGGCACGATTACTCACAGGCGCCATCGCGCTTGCGAATCTGTACAATCGAGCACGAAAAATCACACGTGTAAAATTTATGAGTAGAAAAAATAGATATTGAAAGACGTCGCTTATTTTGTGTCATCCTAACATTATTTACGTGTTTATTTCATACACGTTGGTAACAAAACTAGCCTGATGCGAAACAATCCATATTCACCCGGAAACAGGAAGTTAACCTTCTCTGGACCAAATAAAATGCTGTAATTTTGTAAATTGTGATACTTTCATAAAATGATACTCTGGACTTAAAATTTTTGACTATATTAAACCTGTTGCAAATTTGCAACCCCTGCCCGGAAAAGGTTAACCGTTTACTACTGAGCATGTTTAGAAGTGATGCCAAAAGCACATGGTCCGAGCTGCTTCACGTACTGCAAGCGCATTTACGTCGACAGTCAACATTATAAGTCATGTCAAAGGAAATTTAGTTACACCTGGGGTGTATTTAAAAAAAAAAAAAAAAAAAGACGTCAGACTATCGCTCACTTCGTCACTTGAATCAGGTGTGGCCATTATGTTGAGTGCACCCACATAATTGTGCGTTCTAGCAAGCCGGCCTCCTATTTACAGCGGCCACCCCCGGCCCCCACCGCCCCGCCGGTCGAACGCAAGAGGCTGGCTGCTTGAAAAGTAGATCTTGGGGGGAAAAATCTGGGCCCCCTTGAGTTACACTGAAAACATTTCTGGGATATAACACAGGTAATATTTTAATATCTAACTGTAATAAGTATGAGATTGTGATTTATTTTGAGTTGATCTAAGTTCTAACGTTAGACTAGTCTGTCCATATATCTAAATGCAAACGGTCATTTTCCCCCGTCGGCACCGCATTATTTATTACTGGACGCGGGTCACCGGGGCCCCCTCTGGAGCCAGGCCTAGAGGTGGAGCTCGAAGGTAAGCGCCTAGTGGCTGGGCCTTGATATATGGGACTAAGCCGGGCACAGCCTGAAAGGGAAGCGTGGGTCCCCCATTCCATGGGCTCACCCCTTGTGGAAGGGGCCATAGGGGTCAGGTTAAATATGAGCTGGGCAGTGGCCGAAGGCAGGGACGTTTGCGATCTGATCCCTGGTGACAGAAGCTCTGGCAGAGAAGTAGCTCGAGCTGGTGTGTGAGGTTGACAAGTTCCAACTAGAGGTTCGGTACAGGGAATAGCAAGGATGTAGACGTAGGGTTGCAGGAATGTGACATGAGTCCAACGATCTGGCAAATACCAAACCGCACACATGGCAATATATATACGTGAGCCGTAATCACTAAGATGAGACGCAGGTGCGCGCATCTGCTGATTGGAGTAGGTGCGCGCTGCATTGGACATATACACCCATGATGGTACCCCAACCCCAACGGCCAGTCCCGGAAAGCCCAGGAGCGATGCATGAAAGTACCTAATGAGAGAGGAGTCGACCACGAATCAGGAAGGGATTCAAGACCACTCCTCGGGGCCGTAGCCTTCCCAGTCCACTAGGTACTGTACTCCCCCGACGGCGCGATGACCGGAGCTGGCGTACAGCGTAGACAGGACCCTGGTCAACCATGTAGGGGGGAGGCGAGGGCCCGGAAGGCGGCACCAATAGGACACTTGAGCCAGCTTGAGCAGACTGACGCGGAAAGCCGGCATTGATTTCCTGAGTTTTAACTGCATAGTGACCGGGTTGATCACCTTTGCAATCGGGAATGATCCGACGAACTTGGGAGCAAGCTTCTATGATTCCACCCAGAGTGGGAAACCCTTCACTGACAGCCAGATACGCTGACCCACTCTGTAATCCAGTGCAATCACCCTCTTACGGTCTGCCGTGGCCTTATAGGAGCGTCCCTTGCGCGGAACTATCTTACGGGCTCCCTCCCAGGTCTGACTACAGCGTCTCACCACGGCCAAAGCTGATGGCATCAACGAGTCTGAGTCTATATATGGGAAGAAAGAGCGTGGATAGCCGTGCACGACATGGAAGGGAGACATAAGGGTGGATGCAGAGGGAAGGGCGTTATTTGAGTACTCGACCCAACTTAACTGTTGACTCCATGAGCTTGGGTCGCGAGAAGTCAGGCATCAGAGCCGTATTTCTAGGTCCTGGTTTACACATTCGGTCTGGCCGTTGGATACCGGATGATGGCTCTAGGAAAGACTCACGGTGAGTGAACAAAATTCTTTCCAGAAACGGGAGACGAATTGGGGGCCCCTGTCGGACACCTCGTCAGTGGCCAAGCCATGTAATCTGAGTATGTTGCCCATCATGAGCTCAGCTGTCTGTTTTGTGGAGGGCAATTTTGGTAGCGCAATTAAGTGTCCCATTATGGAAAATCGGTCAACTACCATAAGACCTGCGGTGTGACCCTGTGACCCCGGTAGTCCTGTCACAAAGTGACCACAGACAATACGGCATGGATAGTGGCCGTAACTCCCAAGCGGGAAGCAGGCAGGAGGGCTCATGATCGGCGCGCGTAGGACAGGCATTGACGTACTCCCTGACATCTTTCTCACTGTTTGGCCACAAAAAGCGTTTGAACACGGACTGCGTCTTGGCTATGCCCGGGTGACCTACGGTGCGATTGGTGTGGGCCCAGTATATTACACGGCCCTGTAGCGGAGGGACGACGAACAGCTTGCCTTTGGGCAACCTTCCCTAAGCGTTTCTTTCACTGCTGTTTCTATTTCCCAAGTAAACAATGATTCAAAAATGCTTCGGGGAAGATGGGCACCGGTTCAGATTCTATTTTCTCGCTATTGTAAACTCACGAAAATGCATTGGGTTTACCATTCTTTGATCCCGGTCGATAGGACACCACAAAGCGAAATCGTGTGAAGAAAAGAGCCCACCTGTCTTGCCTGGCATTAAGTCGTTTGGCCGATTTTAGGTATTTGAGATTTTTGTGGTCTGTATAAACAGTGAAGAAAATACTTATTTGAACACCCTGCTATTTTGCAAGTTCTCCCAGTTAGAAATCATGGAGGGGCCTGAAATGTTCATCGTAGGTGCATGTCCACTGTGAGAGAGATAATCCAAAAGGAAAAATCCAGAAATCACAGTGTATGATTTTTTTAATGATTTATTTGTGTAATACAGCTGCAAAAAAGGATTGAACACCTGAGAAAACCAATGTTAATATTTGGTACAGTAGCCTTTATTTGCAATTAAGGAGGTCAAACGTTTCCTGCAGTTGTTCACCAGGTTTGCACACACCCCAATTCTCCACACAGATCTTTAGATTGGAGAGGTTTTTGGGCTGTTGCTGAGAAAAAACATTTTTGATTGGCTTTCGGACTGGAGACTAGCCACGACCTATCTTCAATGTACAGAAACACCCCCAAAGCATGGTGCTACCACTCCCATGCATCACAGTAGGGATGGTGTTCTTGGGATAGAACTCATCATTCGTCTTCCTCCAAACAGTTAGTTGAATTATGACAAAAATCTTCCATTATGGTCTCATCTGACAAGAAAACTGTCTCCCATGACTCCTCTGTATCATCCAAAGTGTCACTGGGAAACTTAAGACAGGTCTTGACATGTGCTAGTTTACGTAGGGGAACCTTCTGTGCCATGCATGATTTCAAACCATGACATCTTAGTGTTTTACCAACAGTCACTTTGGAAACGGTGGTCCCAGCTCTTTTCAGGTCATTGACCAAGTCCTATCGTATCCTGGACTGATTCCTCACCTAAGGATCATTGGGACCCCATGAGTTGATATCTTGCATGGGGTTCCACTCCGATTGAGATTTCCCATCACGTTTAGGTTCTTCCATTTTCTAATGATTGCTCCAACAGTGGACCTTTTTTCACCAAGCTGCTTGGTAATTTCTCCGTAGCTCTTTCCAGTCGTGTGGAGTTGTACAATTTTTTCTCTGGTGTCTTTGGACAGCTCTTTGGTCTCGGCCATGTTACAAGTTTGAGTCTTACGGATTGTATGGGGTGCACAGGCGTCTTTATGCAGCTAACGACCTCACACAGGTGTATCTGATTCAGGAAAATACACGGAATGGAGGTGGACTTTTAAAGGAGGACTAACAGATCTTTGAGGGTCAGAATTCTAGCTGATAGACAGGTGTTCAAATACTTATTTGCAGCTGTATCACACAAATTGTTGAAAAAAATACATTGTGATTTCTGGACTTTTCCTTTTATATTATCTTAATCCCTCATACATTGTGATTTCCGGATTTTTCTTGTTAAACTATCTCTCTCACAGTGGACATGCACCTAAGATGAAAATTTCAAACCCCTCCATGATTTCTAAGTGGGAGAACTTAAAATATAGCAGGGTGTTCAAATACCTATAATTATAATGTATTTTCTTCACTGTACCACGAAAGGCGTGTATCCTCTCATTGTTCGGAGTCCTCTGTGATAGTACCACTCCAATACCTGAATCTGCTGCATCCACCTCCACAACGAATTGCCGGTGCGGGTCCGGCAAGATGAGGATAGGAGCGGAGGCAAAGCTGGCCTTGAGTTTGCAGAAGGCTGCCTGGCAACTTGGGTTGCACTCGAACGAACTGTGGGCTGCAGTGAGTGGATATAACGGTGCCGCAACGGCACTAAAGTTCCGAATGAATTTTCTATAAAAGTTCACAAAACCCAATACATCTCTGAACCCCCTTAAGAGAGCTGGGCGTGGGGCAACGGAGAACAGCCTCCAGCTTGCAGGGATCCATGCAGCCTTCGCCCTGCGCCAAGACAAACCCCAAAACTGACACTGAGGTTTGGTGGAACTCTCATTTCTCTGCTTTGACATACAGACTGTGACGCAGCAGCTAGTGTCGAACCACTCAAACATGCTCGACATGGGTTGCTTCGTCTGGAGAGAAGATTGGGATGTTATCTAAATACACAAAGACATGCCGGTTGAGCATTTCACGTAGCACATCGTTGCCAAAATTTTGGAAAACCGCTGGCGCGTTAGTGAGTCCAAAGGGCATCACTAAATATTCGTAATGCCCAGTGGGCGTGTTGAATGCAGTCTTCTATGCATCGCATTCTCTTATCCGCACCAGGTGGTAGGCACATCTCAAGTCCAGCTTGGTAAAGATTTTGGCCCCCTTCAGGAGCTCAAAGGCTGTGGCAATGAGGGGAAGAGGGTACCTGTTCTTGACGGTAATACTGTTCAGTCCTTGGTAATCAATGTAGGGCTGTAGGGTTTTTTACTTTTTTTTTCCCCAGAAAGAAGAAGCCCAGCCCGGTCGGCGAGGACGAGGGTTGGATGAGTCCCTCCGCCAGCGACTCCTTCACATACTCCCTCATCCGAAAGAGAATAGAGTCTCCCTCGAGGGGGTGAGGCGCCGGGCAGAGAGTCTAATGCGCAAACATGGCCTTTATTTTGGAAAACATAACCGTAAGATCATGATAACAGAGAGGAACTAGGGTTAGATCTGCCTCCTCCTGCAGAGTCCGCGGATTGTCCGAAGTAACATCCGTGCCCTCCTTCCTCTGGGATGAGAGGCAAGTGTATGGGCATTTCGCCTCCCAAGACTTAACTTGTCCGGTTGACCAGTCGTTATGGGGGTTATGAAGCCTCAGCCATGGACTTCCCAAGTTAATGTCACTGCTCTGGGTCTTGAAAACATGAAAGCTTAAACGTTCTGAATGGGAATCCGTAATGTCATGGGGAGCGTCTGGGTGTGGGAGGTTATCATGCTAGAGATTAAAGTGGACTTTTGTGAAAATCCCCAAAATACAAAGGCAAGCAGTAAGGGGGTCCAGGGGCATGCTCCCCTGGGAAATTTTTGAAAAAATGGATGGCTGTGGTGCATTCTGGCGATATCTGTTAACAAAATTCAGAGAAAATTTGAAAGTAAAATTTCCAAGTCATGAAAAAAAAAAATTGGGCAGAAGTTTCCCATGGACCAAGCCCAGATTTTTTTGCCTCCCATCCCCTATCACTGGATGGCACATAATCACATTTGTCATTAAAATATGCTTAAAATATGCCATCTTATCTCAAGACAAATGAATTAAGTGAACTATTCAGTAAAAAAAAAAAACATCTAAAATTGTCCTTTTCCCCACATTATACATATTATAGTATAGATATAGAATATACACAAAAATATATCCTAGAATTTCTACACCGTACAGCAAAACATGTTGAAGAAGTTGATCTGTAGGAATTACTATTAATGTTTAAGTCTCAAACTTCTTACGTCGCGTTGTACTGATACACTCGACCACATTGCTCACTATCTTAGATATAGATCTAGTAATACTAATAGTATAATCAGTTTCCTTTAATATATATATATATATATATATATATATATATATATTATATATATATATATATATATATATATATATATATATATACACACACACAGACAGTCACTCACATTTGAAAAATGTACGGGTGTGGTCAGTCATGCTCGCAGGTAAAGTTACGGGTGTGATTAGGGATGGCCTTAAAATAACTTATTGGATTTAGATAACATAACTATAAATTAAAAATAAAATAAACAAATACATAACCAAAATAGAAAACTAAAACTTCAAACGCAGAAATGATCATTTCCAATTTCAACTGATATTAGTAGACCATAATATAAAACAGTATTTAAAATTTTTCAGCAAAAAAAATTATTGATGTGACCAACTTTATCTGAATAAAAGTTAAATGCACTGGCCTGTCAAGGAATAAACACGAACGGTCTATACTTGCAATGTTTTGAAGATGCTGAAAGTTTAGTTCAACATAATCGGCGTTAATGGCAACAAGCTAGCGATACATTGGAACAAACATTCCTGTCGGCAATCATAACGTATTGTTGGAGGGGGGGGCATGCACCACGGGACTGCCCTAAATAGGAGGCCGGCTTGCTAGAACGAGTCTTAATGTGCATGCACTCGACGTATTGGCCACACCTGAATCAAGCGACGAGGTGGATGATTAAGTCTAATGTTGTTGTTGATTTTTTTTTTTTTATGTCGTCACACTGCCTCGCGATTGACGCAATGAGCACCCTTGGTGTAACTCAATTTCATTTGACATGCCTAATGATGTTGACTTTCGACGTAAATGCGCTCGCATTACGTGACGCAGTTCTGAACATGCGCTTTCGTACATGCTCAGTACAGTTAACTTGCATTTCCTGTTTCCAGGTGAATACCGGTTGTTTTGGAGCAGGCTTGTTTAGTTAACGTTTATGAAATAAACACATAAATGAATGTGAAGACCACATGTTCGTTCAATGTTGATAACTAATATCCGGATTAATTAATTTTTCATCAATTTTGCAGGCAATTTTCATTAAAATAAAAAAATCCGGAATTCCGGGAAAATCTGGAGGACTTTCATCACTGTTTTGCAGAGGAATGTGCCATTGTCCGCATATGCGTTATGGGGGAGTTGTACTTTGAAGGTCTCTTGACCCATACAGCCAATGAAACAAAAATTAAGGAGGTTGGCATCTGAGCCTGAATCGAGGAAAGCCGTCACCGTGCGGGACTGTCCGCCTCAACTTAAAGTTACACAAAGGAGTGCCGAGCGGGAAAGTCCAAGACGTGGTTAAGACTCCCCATCGTGGAAACTCTAAGTGCGGGTCCCGCTGGCTTTACTGAGCAGCGAGCCACGGTGTGACCTGACCACCCACAGAAGAAACAGCGTCCCTCCCACAGGCGTCGTTGACGTTCTTCGAGTGATAAGCGGAGACGGTCCAGTTGCTAGGGTTCTTCTGTATTGGAGGGCGCCTGTTTAAGAGCAGTGGATTCTCTGAGGCACAGCAGGGAGTTCCCCCGCCGGATAATTAACAGATCCTTGATAGTGGGAGACAGCCCCTGAACAAAAGCATCTCGAAGCGCACTGTTGTTCCACTGGCTCTGGGCTGCCATAATGAAGAACTTAATGGCGTATTCGGAGACTCTGCGCTGCCCGTGCTGTAACATATTTAACAAATTTGCCACCTCGCGTTCAGGGGTTGCATATTGAAAAACCTGCAGCATAGCTGTAACAAAGACTGCCCACATTCGTCACATGTCAGCGTCGTGGCTCTGTTTAGCTGTCACCAATGCTTCCCCCCTTCCCGTCTCGAACACAATCTTGTCCCAGTCGGTGGGGAAGGCGGCAGACTGTAATTCAAAATGCAGCTCACATTAAGTGATGAAGGGCTTGATATTGCCCGAGTCCCCTATAAATCGCTCCGGACGGGAGAGCGGTAAGCATACGACCCTCTGAGCATCAGGAACCGGCACGGTGGTTGGCTCAGGGGTACGGTGGACTGCCGCGGCATCTGCCGGGTCCGGACTGGTGTTGGCTCCACTGGAAGAGGATGCAGACAATGATTCCAGCCGGGTCATTACCTCCTGCAGTTGGCGAGCAATCATCTAGAGGACTCCTTCATGTTCGGCGAGACGTCAACCTTGGACCAGGGCAGCGTTGCGCGCTGAATAAGTGTCGGCTGGGTCCATGTTTTGGCCAGATCGTTCTGTCATGAACACGAGGCTGAACCCAAAATGCACGACTCACAAGACCAGTTCGGGAGATGTCTTTTTTCAAAACACAGTAGGTACAAAGGCAGGCAGTCCTACGAGGCAGCAGTAACAGGATAAGCAGGTGTAAGAGGAAGGTCGAGAACGAGGCAAAGTTCGGTACACGGAATTCCAAGGACGTAGACATAGGGTTGCGGGAACGTGACATGAGTCCAACGATCTGGCAAAGACCAGACCGCACGTATGGCAATACATATACATTAGCTGTAATCACTATCACGAGGCGCAGGTTAGGGTTAGGGTTACCATCTGCCAATTGGAGCTGGTCCGCGACGCATCGAGGACAGACACACCCATGACACGTCAATCCATTTTCTTCATCCCTTATCCTCAAAAGGGTCACGGGAGTGCTGGAGCCTATCCCAGCTGTCATCAAGCAGAAAGGACTGGAAAGAAAATGGACGCAGGCATGGGGAGAACATGCAAACTCCAAACAGCTGGGGCCGGGATGGAACCCGGGTCCTCATAATTATGAAGCCAACACTTTACAGCTGCGCTTCCATGTCGCCCCATTTACATTAAGATTTTTCTAAATAAATAATTATTGACATTATTAGTGTTCCTGCTAAAAGCAGCATTTGTCCAATCAATGCTTGTTCAAACAAAATCCCATTCTGGAAAATTATCATATGAGCAGGCACGTGATTTGACTGAATGAAAAAAGACTGAAAAATAGCCGGTCAGGAGCTGCAACCATGATTAAAGGATGATCAAAGGATGATTACCAAATTTTAACGTGCAAGTTTTATAAATTGTATTATGGATGAAATATATCTAGTATATCTGTAAATAAATGCTATTCTGTTTTCAAAACAATATTACATTACAATATTCATTATTTACATGCATACCTTTACTCCAAAACTTACAAATTCAACTAAGTAAACTACCACGACTGAAGCCTATTCCAGCGGTTTATTTTCTTTTCTTAAATATGCATTGAACTCATTTGAGAACAATGCATATTTTAAAAAAAAACAGAGAGGTTTGGCGAAGTTTAACGTGTGGCCGCAACACGCTTCCGTGTATGTATTTTTCCCCCCATCATAGTTCATGAATGCCAGTTTGTGTAAAACCAGGGGTCATTTATTTAAATATTGGTATTTGTATTGAAAAATCCTGAGTGGCTCCATCACTATGTGGGATTTATTCTTGATTGAGAACAGATCCAGCAACGAAGTATTTGTATGTGTCCAGACTTTTCTACGCTCTCAAACTCTTTCATGTAAATCTCAACGACTTCATAACCAGATACATGAGTATATCCAGTTTTCCGAGACAAGCGGAAGCGGGTTAACATTCCAATTTCTCATTGGCGAAAACATCTGATACCAGAAGCTGTTGTATTCACAGTGGTATCACAATCTACACAGACAATACTGGAAAAATAGAGGAATAGTGACAACGACAAGGAAATCAGTTACATATGCAGAACTACTACAAAATTTGCTCATAGCAGGTCAATTACCAAAAGAAATTGCCATATGTAAATGTGCAGCACACACATCAAAAACAGACAGTATCATTAGGACATGCATTTGCAGATGGAACAGCAAAAGAAGTAGCAGCCAAAACCTTTATGGGATTATATGACCATGTAAAAAAGGAAGACAAACTTTCAGATGATGTGTTAAAAAAATGCAAAGACAAAGCTTACCAGCAGAACTAAAAATGTGGAAAATAAGGTGCTACACTATAAAATAGGATTTATGTCAGCACAGATAAAAAACCCAATCTACCAAAAAATCTTTTTAAGTGGGCAGCAATATTGAGCCATGGGTCTCATGTTTCAACAGGGGGAATGGTCGCCCTGGTACCAAGGCATTACACGACCCATGGATTTAACTTGTATGCAAAAAAATTTTGTTTGGCTTGTTTGACCTGTGCTCGGCATAATCCACAAGGGAATGTGCATCCAAATGTGGTCAGTTTCCTCAGGCTACATATCCATTTCAGAAAAAACACATGGATTTCATTGACCTAAACAAAAGTGAGGGAAAACCATACTGTTTAGGCATCATTGATGCTCTTTCAAACTGGGTAGAAGTATTCCCGGGTAAACAAACTGATGCGCTAACCGTAGCTAAAGCATTATGCAAAGTTATCATACCACGATATGGTATCCCAGAGACTATATATAGTGATAATGGAACACACTTTGTAAACAAAGTGGTCGACACAATGGGACTCACGTTCCACATTAACTTGAAACACCACTGTTTTTACCATCTACAAAGGGAGAGAATGAATAGTACAATTAAGAATAGACTGAAGAAATATATGTAAGAAACACAGACCATGGACACAATGGATAGATTAAGTCAAACTATACATACATTACAAGCACGACAGGTCTCGTTCTATTCAAAACACTGTTTGGGAGAGGTTAATGTAGAATGCAGCTAACATGGTAGACTATAGTTGCATCACCTGCATGGGCCCTAGTCCACTACTACGTCTCATTCCAGCAGAAATCCCAACACAGTGTACCCTGGAATTAATGACTAAAACAACACCACTTGTCAGAAATGCAATACTGTTTATCCACCAACAAAGGCAGTAAATGATAAACCGGTATTTTCTATTAATGTTGCATTGGCTAATTTCTCCTGTGTTAGCTTTACAGGGACAGATGTTAAGGTGGGAAATCTCAACAAAACATGGTGTCATGTTATCCATCGGCAACTGCCCCCCTACTTCCACGCAGCGATGTGTGGTGGTGGTGTGTTGGTCAAAAGTTGTATGACACACTAATAAATGCATCAGGAACAAGTGCACTGGTATCACTGCTCTTACCTGATACTGTGTTTCCATCCACAACAAAGGATATAAAACTGGGCGCATGCGTCTTTGGACCTCCCCTTGGTTTCTCCCGAAAGCGAAGGTCCTCTTGGAAAGATGGACATCTGACATACATTGATGCAGTTGCCATCCCACGAGGCATACCAAATGAGTATAAATTGGCTCACCAAATTGCTGCAGGATGGGAATCCATCTTGTTATGGATAACCCCAAATAAAAACATCGACGGAATCAACTACATACATTACAAAGCACAGAAAGTAGGTAAGTACAGTGAAGAAAATTAGTATTTTAACATCCTGCTATATTGCAAGTTCTCCCACTTAGAAATGATGGAGGGGTCTGAAATTTTCATCGTAGGTGCATGTCCACTGTGAAAGAGATAATCTAAAAAGAAAAACCCAGAAATCACAATGTATGTGTCCTTTAATGATTTATTTGTGAGATACAAATACAAATAAGTAATTACTTATTACTTACTACGTACAAATAAGTATTTGAACACCTGTCTATCAGCTAGAATTCTGACTCTCAAAGACCTGTTATTCCACCTTAAAAAGGCCTCCTCCACTCTATGTATTATCCTGAATCAGATGCAGATCCTGTGTGAGGTTGGTAGCTGCGTAAAAACATTTATCCACCCCATACAATCAGTAAGACTCATACTTGTAACATGGCCAAGACCAAAGAGCTGTCCAAAGACACCAGAGACAAAATTGTACAACTCCACACGGCTGGAAAGGGCTACAGAGAAATTGCCAAGCGGCTTGGTGAAAAAAGGTCCACTGTTTGAGCAATCATAAGAAAATGGAAGAAAATTATGACGGTCAATCTTATTCGGAGTGGAGCCCCATGCAAGATATCACCTCGTGGGGTCTCAATGATCCTGAGAAAGGTGAGGAATCAACCCAGGAATACACGACAGGACTTGGTCAATGACTTGACAAGAGCTGGGACCACCGTTTCCCAGGTGACTGTTGGTAATAAACTAAGACGTCATGGTTTGAAATCATGATTGGCACGGAAGGTTCCTTGCTTAAACCAACACATGTCATGGCCCGTCTTAAGTTTGCCAATGACCATTTGGATGATACAGAGGAGTCATTGGACAAAGTTTTGTGGTCAGATGAGGCTAGAATGGAACTTTTTGGTCATAATTCCTCTAAACTTGTTTGGAGGAAGACGAATGATGAGTTCCATACCAAGAACACCATCCCTACTGTGAAGCATGGGGGTGGGAGCATCAGGATTTGGGGGTGTTTTTCTGCACATGGGACAGGACGGCTGCACCGTATTAAAGAGAGGATGACCGCGGCCACATAATGTGAGATTTTGGGGAACAACCTCTTTCCCTCAGTCAGAGCATTGAAGATGGGTCGTGGCTGGGTCTTTTAACATAACAATGACCCAAAGCACATAGGAAAACCAAGGAGCGTGATTCAGGGGCCGCAGCATCGCCGCAATTGCTGGCCCTAAGTACTCTCAAACATGATCAAAGGCATGTCTGTTTATTAGAATAATCTGGCCCAGAAGAAAAGTGTGCCAACAATGACCCATAGCTATGTTCTTCACTCACAAAAAAGACACCCGCACCAAATTGCTTCAGGAGAAAGACACTGCAGCAGAGTTGTCCAAGTTAGTTACCCAGAGGAACTGTAAAATACGTGAGTCGCTATTAATAATTTCTTGTGTTCAACCTCATAGACTGATCGTTAAAATTAAATTGTGTTCTAAAAATTTGATTTAAAAAAAATTAAAAAAACAACGCTTATATCCGGTCCAGTATAAAGCAGAAAAAAATGGATGGAGGGATGTTTATATATTTATTTCTCAAATAAATGTTTTGGCCTCTGACAGGTTCTGATCTTTGGTTTCATTCTAGAATACCGTAGTGTCTTTTTTTTTTTTTTTTTTTTTTTTATTTTTTAATCAACAAAAGTTTGAACTTTGAGTGTGTTTAAACGAGAGAAATGTGAGGAAATGTTAATGTCTCTGAGAAAAGTTTACAAAGTGTGGTATTTGGTGTTTAGAAGCCTTGAAAATTTTTGGGAAATGGGACAATTTCACTTAATGTGGGTCTTTTTTGGAATGTAACCCCCACGTTAAATGAGGGAACACTTAGTGGTACTTTAAGATACGTGATTAATTAGTTTAAGTTCAATTAATTAGACAGAGCTTTTACTTATGTCAATGCGAATTTTCCTATTGAAATTCATTTCTTCTTATTTTCCATTCGGCTTGTCCCTTTAGGGGTCGCCACAACTTGTCATCTTTTTCCCTCTGAGCCTATCTCGTGCATCTTCCTCTCTAACACCCATGTAAATGCCATTAATCTATTCCAGCCCCCGAAATGCGACCCCAACTTTTTTAGGTGTCTTTACATGAGAAAATAGTATTTTTAAATAACAAATACTGTTTGAAAACATAAAACAGAATGAAAAGAAAGGAAATTATTTTTTTAAATGTACTTACTGGCTCAAAACAATATGGTAAAAAGTAAAACTTTAGTAAAATTATGGAAAAACCTTTCGTGCCTGCATTTATTTGGCGAAAAGTGTGAAAGGGGGCTGCTGGTCAACCAATAACTAACAAAAGTAAAGCTTACGCATAAATTCAAAAAAGGATTTTAAACTTTTTTTGGGGGGTTGTTGCACACAACTGCACAGACACTTGCACTTTATACCACCATCTAGATTATTTGTTCAGTGTTATAGCGCTTTCAGATGATATTTTGCTTTGACAATTTCCTCAATTAATTTGTCGTAAAAAAAATTGAATTAATGGCATCTTACCTTCATGTACAGTTACACCGCAATTGTCGCACTGAATGATCTCATCTGCATCCTCACTGTTGTCTCCCAGGCAAACCGAGCAGATGAGAATATGCTGAGCACTCCAGGTCTGGGACCGATCAAGCAAGGAATCCTGCTGGGGGGGAGGGGGGGTAACTGTACTGTTACTAAACCCACAACGAAATACTTCAACTAAAATATTCCATACCAGAGAGAATTGATTTAACTAAAATCATACATTGTGCTGGTTTCTTTATGGCCAAATCTAAATTAGTTACTTTTATTAATGAATAACTATGGCTTACAATAAATTGTACAGAATTATGAGTGATATACCAAAGACCTAAAGTAATGAAAATTCAACTATGGATCGCACTATCATGTATTATGCCTGCCTCTTACTTTCACAAGTTCAAGTTTCACAAACTCTTCTGTGAAGGACATAACAGAACTCCAAGGTGTTTCAAGTCATTCACTTGCTGATCAGATCCCGTTCCTTAAGTTTTTGTTTTCGAGGACGAGGCTTTTTGGGCAGCAAAGACTGGTTTGAAAAATTTCAAAAAATATACAGCCTCAGAAACGTGCCTCTGTATGGTGCTGCTCATTTATACATGGAGAGAGTTTCTTAGATGGTGGGTGCACGTTTTTAACATGGATGAAAAAGGCCTTTTTGGAAGAAGACGGCTACGCATACTTCTTCAAGGACCATGTTTATGATCATCATGTTGGAATACAGCAGGTGAGTGAACTTAAAGCCTCTACGAGCTTCTCCTTTGCCCTGTGTGTGGGTGGGTGGATGTGCGTGTGCATGCGCATCTACATGTTTGCATGGCATCAGAGTTCAGAGTTGTGGTGGCAGAGAAAAAAAGAGGAAAAGGAGGAAAAGCGGGCAGATAGTTCAGATTCATGACAGCCTGTCAGCTAGTACTGGCCTGTAGGCAACACAGTCTCCTGCTTGATAGCAGCAGACTGAAAAGGTTGTGTGATGGATAGTTGGCATTCCCAGCTTTGTGCAGGAAGAAGAGATGCTGGTGAGCTTTCTTTCTTGGCCAGTGATGAGGTTTCGAGGGGAAATAACAGCACACCTCCCTAAAAACACCTACCAAAAATAAAGTTTGGAGGTGGGAACAAACATAATGGTGTGGCGCTACTTTTCAGCAAATGGTACAGGTATTGTAGGAAAGCAATGGGACAGAGATATTCTTGACAAAAATCTACTGCCATCCATGAAGATAATGAAAATGAAACGATTGTGGATATTTCAGCAAGATAAAGACTCTAAACAGACTGTGTCACAACAAAGCATTTTGTTAGCCAGCAACTGTGAAAATTCTCCAACTTAAAAAGAAAAAACGAGGCCTGTAATTTTCCATCACTGGTATATCTCACCTATGAGACCAGATTTACCTATGAGTAAAAACCTGAAAATCACTGTCTATTAAAGAAATTATTAGAAAACTGTGGTGAAAAGTAAGTATTTTGTCAATTACAAAAATTTATAATCCATAATTACATCAATAGTTTGTTGTATACCATTTGTTCACAATGACCGAAGCCAAAAATGTTCTGTAAGTCTTTGCAAGGCTTTCACACACTGTTGCTGTTTGGCCCATTCCTCCAAGCAGATCTCCCCTAGAGCAGTGATTTCCAACCTTAATAGAGCCAAGGCACATATTTTACAATTGAAAAATCCCACGGCACACCAACAAAAGTAAATGTCACCAAAAATGGATAGATTAATTACTGTATGTACTTCCTGCCATATAATAGAAGAGGATTTTTTTGTTCTGTCTGTCATTGTGCCTCACTGGCATAAATAGATGAATAAAGATACATTATTTCTTGGAAATAAAATGTTTTTTTAGCTATTACATAAAATTGGATCATTTCCCACGGCACACCTGAAGAGCGCTCACGGCACACTAATGTACCTCGGCACACTGTTTGGGAATCACTGCTCCAGAGCAGTGATGTTTTGGTTGTTATAGGGAGACTGGTTGGGCCTCTCCAGAACCTTGAGATGCTTCTTATGAACCCACTCCCTTAGTGCCCATATGGTGTTTGGGATCGTCATGCATTAAACGACCGCACAGTCAGGACTCCAAAGTTGAAAGTTCTCACTTTTTATTGTAAATATTATTTAATGTAAGTATTCGAAGTCCTTCAGTGAGTTCGTCCTCGCCTTCACCGATTTATGTGCACTACAGTATGAATTAACCCACAATGCATTGCACGTTTAACCAACAGTAAAACTGTATTCATAATGAATATATAAAAACTAACAACAATACTACACTTTAACTCAAGGAAAATAAAAATAGTGTAACGACAGTGAAATCATGCATTTCTTTGCACTTTTTGGTACTCCACGTACACTGTGCAATAATCACTTCCCAATCGCTTTCTTCTATTTGTTGAAATAAAGAGTCACGGTTAAATGCTTCTGCATAACTGGACTGATCAAAATGGGGGGAATTTAGAATAATGTGTGACTTTGTAACTTCGTTATTGTGTTACCAGGATCAGTGTTTACGGATTAATTTAGTTGTTCCCAAAATCTGGTGAAATGTTCATGTTAATAGGACCTTTGGAAATGAAATTGAGAAAAATGGTCATCATCAATCATAATTTCATCCACTGTATTGGGGGGGCATTCGTATGTCCACAGAGTGCAAGGCAACCCTTTTTTTCCACCCTTTACACTTTATACTGACACAACCTTTGTGAGGATAAGCGGCACAAGAAATGGATGGATGGATCTGGTGACAATGCATTTTTGGTGAGGCCTGATAGCACTCTGATGACATTGGCAGCATTAAAAGCCTTTAGACATTGCACTTGGTTTCCGTGCTGTTCACCAGGTGGCATGGTTCAGGTACAACGTCGCTCTGGTGCAAGCTTGCCCACATTTTAAAATTAGTTGGAAGTAGCACGAATGCTTTTCCCACTGGTTGGCGGTCTGATGTCAAAGCGACGTCGCTCCTGAGTTGAACATTTTTCACTCAAGCCGAGGCATTCCATTGTTCCGCCCTTACAGTTAATAAACGATGAATGAGTTCCTTAGTGCACTGCGAAATGGCCTTAAGATCGACTGCCTCAGGTCAAATAGTAGAGAGCAGAGACCAAAGCAAACATGGCGAAACAGCATTTAGCTATTATGCTGCACACAGAAGGAATAAGTTGCCAACTGAGGTGACGTCAGCCCTAAGTGTGAATGTTTTTAAATCCAGGTTGAAGACTTTTTTTTCTCATGCATGTATTTCCACTTTTTTTAAATCATATTTCCTGCACTGTACACAGTTTTAATAGTAATTTAAAAAAAAATATATATATATATTGTTATCGTTTTTATTGATTTTATCCTCTTTGAAATGTTTCATCTCTTTGTTTTCAAATATTTTTAATCATGTAAAGCACATTGAGTTACCTCATGTATGAAATGCGCTGTATAAATAAATTTACTTTGCTTTGCTTAAATTTAATAAACTTGTTCAAATGGTGAGAAGAAAAATGTTTTTTTTTAATGTAATCTGTTTGCTGGCAGTTGAAATGATAAAGTAATCTATCCACTCATTCACTTATCTATCCAACAATCTATTTATCTATCACTCATCAGAAGATACCTCGTAATGAGGGTCGTGTTAAACATTCTCTGCTTCAGAGAGAAACCCCACTATATCATTCTAATGGTCAAAGACGTGAAAACGCCTAGGTGAAAGAAAACCTCCCCATTTTCAGTTGAACACCTACAAATTTGAGGGTTTGGGGGGCGGGGGTGCTATAAAGTACCTTACCTCATTTCCTTTCCCTTGGGACATGCTGTCATTTGTTAATTCTTCATCAAAAGTATTGGTACTCTTAGCCTTTTTCTTGACTTTCTTCACATCCTTGTCACTCTCACTGCTGCTGTTTTCTTCATCTCCTTTATCATCGTCATCGTCAGTGTAATCATCATCATCGTTATCGTCATCATCATCATCATCATCATTATCATCCTTGTCATCATCATCTTCATCACCATCATTATTATCATCTGCACTACCACCATATTCTTCCTCTGTGCCACCTTTTTGGGTGGCTACCTTGCCTTTCTTCTTCCCTGCTGTGGGTCTCCAGTCATTGTCATCCTCGCTATCATAATCATCCATCTCATTCAGCTCCTCCATGGTTGTAAAGTCAAGTAGTGGACGGTTTCTGCGAAAGTTCCATTTTTTGGGCTCAGTTTCAAACACGTCAGCATTATCATTGACAAGCCTCGACCCCAAGGTAGAGTCATTGCCAGCATCTAAACTGGACTCAGACTCCAAAAACTTCTTGCTCTTTCGTTTGACTTTAGGAGGACTAACGCCAGGACTGTCTTTCGTAGATGTGTCTGAGGTGGTCTGGTGTTTCGACTTATCTTCTGCCAGGTTGTCCTCAGCAGTCAGATCTTTGGTCTCTTCTTCATCTATACCGTCATCGAAAGAACCCACATTGTCTGAGTCACTTTCGGAACCAGCAGCATTTAGTTTAGAGCCTTCCTCATCACTCCCATTGCCTGTCCCATCTGATCCTATTGGAATACACAACAAACAGAAAATGAGAAACTCCAAGTTATACATTTGGATTCTACAGTGCTATCATACCAAGTCCATTTACAGTACTGTGAAAAATTGATTTTGAGTGTGATTTCTGTTTTTTTTTTTCCTATCACACACAACAGTTTCAAATCAATACAATTTTAATAATACTCAGACAACCCAAGGAAATGCAAAATGCAGTTTTCAAATGACATTTGAATTTATTAAGGCACAAAAAAATCCAAGCCTATCTGACCCTCTGTGAACAAGTACCTCCACCTTGTTAAATTACAGTCACTGTTACTAACCACAAATTTGGGAAATTTTAGTTTAATTTCACAAGCTACATCCAAACCTGATTACCACCATACTGGTTGAATCATGAAATCACTTAAAAAGAATCTGTCAGAGAACGTGAACCGGACTACAAGAGCTCAAGAACCAATGAATCATGCCACGATACAAAAAAATTCAAGAAAAATGAAAAAAAAAAAAAAACAAGTGAATGGAAGAGGTTACAAAGCCATTTCCAAGGCTTTGGGGCTCCAGCGAACCTGCGGGGCTTGTTGGCCTCACTTAAGGACAAGCTACATCCAAACCTGATTACCACCATACTGGTTGAATCATGAAATCACTTAAAAAGAATCTGTCAGAGAACGTGAACCGGACTACAAGAGCTCAAGAACCAATGAATCATGCCACGATACAAAAAAATTCAAGAAAAATGAAAAAAAAAAAAAAAAACAAGTGAATGGAAGAGGTTACAAAGCCATTTCCAAGGCTTTGGGGCTCCAGCGAACCTGCGGGGCTTGTTGGCCTCACTTAAGGTCAGTGTCCATAACATGACCTTAAGAAAGACACTGGCCAAAAAGTACATCGAAGGGACAGCTGTCAGCAAATAATACAATGCCGAAATTGTAGTGCATACCACATTAAACTTTAAGGGAAGTGTAAGATGACTTTGAAAACTGATATTATTAGTGTTTTGGGATCAATGTTTTGGGGTATGTTAGATGTTAAACTTAGTAACTTAAATTTAATAAGCCAATTTGATGATTACATATTATTCTGGAAAACATTTTGGTTCCATACGCCCACAAATTGCAAGGGTTCACTAAACAGGAAGGAAAAAAAAAAACAAAAAAACACACCGACCAAAAAACAGTAACCATTAAAAAATTGTGTGCAATCATGCTGGCTCAACTGAAAATTGGGTATGTTGTTTATTTTCAATTTAAAAAACAATTGACCTGTAGAGAAAAATATAAACTTGAGAATGAAATGTGCATTTTCAAAATATATTAACCTAATACTTTACAGTGTAAAATAATTCATACCTGTGGCATCTCCAACTTCAAAGTCACTGTCATCTGAGCTGTTATAATCCAAGGCATCAAGAAGTGAAGCAGCAAGAGGTTTCACCTGACGGCGCTTCAAACCACGATCCACTAATATAAAAGTTAGAGAAAATATGGTTAGCTTTTTAGGTTTTGCAATTGCAGTTTTACATGTATCAATTTGAAACAAAACAAACTATCCCTGTAAACATTCTGACGTCTCTTTGTCGCAATAGTTCACTTTTTGTTTTTATATTGCAGTCAATGTTCTGTTGGTTAACATGGAACAAGGATCACTGATGGGTTTTAAAAAGGGCAACAATATAGCAGTAACAACCTACTTTTTCCCTTTTGGGCCGATACAGATGCAGTATTCATCCTTGAATTTTGGCCAATACCAAAATCGGTCTAATTCAATATTAGCAACAGTCACTAATACTTTATTTATTACAACAGTAGAAATGAGAAAAACTGACCCATTTATTAATCAATGGGTTACATAAAGTGACTTTAAAAAGGAGAACGTCCCTCTGAACAATTGAATGAAAAAAATGAGAAACCCAAAAAAATAACTTCAGTATAACCAGGAAGAAAAATATATTTAAATGTGTATTTTATATTTGAATAGACTGGATAAAACTCCTTTCGAAAAAACTGTTTCAATGTCTAATAAAGACACATTATACGTTTTGAATGCAAAATAAATTCTATTTTACGTACGTTTTTAAAGTCAGTAAATTGTGGGGACATCATTTGTTTACTTCACGTGCAGTTTTTCTGAACATCTTGATGCAACTGTGGTGTTTGTACTGCTTTTCCTGCTGTACACGTTTTTTCCCGTTTTTTTCTTGTTTCTTTTCATAAATACTGTTCTTAAATGTATATAACATCAGCATTACTCATAAACAGAGTATCGATACATTTTTCACAGGGTGTCACTTTTTTCACATTATGTTATAGCCTCATCCCAAAATGGAATATTTTTCCCTCTCAGAATTCTACACACACCCTAGAATGACAATGTTGGAACATTGGATTCGACTATGGTGACAAGACGTCGTTTGGCTAGTTACCTCGTGTTACACGCATATTATTATTATTGTTTTGTGTTGTATTGTAAATTGTGTGATTAAATTGTCTTAAACGCAATACAAATGCTTTGTTATTTTCAGCTGGTTTGACCTAGGGATTTATTCTAAATTCACACCTAACATATGCTATAAACTGTGAGACAAATTAGTCCCTTCACCTATTTTTTATTTTTTTACAAGCTCTATCCAGACCTGCCGTTTGGAACTCACAAAGCTCTTGTCATTTGCACCTGTGCAATCCATTATTCATGACGAATCGGGTCTTTTGAAAACGTGTGAAGAATGAATCCATCCTCCCGCATGTTCAAGCAAACTCCAGCAACACAACGAGCCGGCATTTTGGCTAATATCCAGAAAAAAGGCATTTACTCACCAGTACAAGAGGTAAAGACACTCAACTCAACTGCTGCAGCTGTCTGCAAAATACATCACTTCTGGGTTCTTCTTCAACCCAAAACCCTCGAGAGATTTTTTATCGGAGGAGATGGAAAAAAAAATTGATATACGGCAACATTCTGATGTTGTGTGAACAAACGGATGAGTCCATTCCGGCTGGTAAGTAAAAGTACCACTGTATTAGGTTCCAGGGACGATTTTATTTTCACAGAGGGTCAGAAAGGTTTGGATTTTTGGTGCCTTCATACACTGAATTATAATTTCAAAACTGAAATTGTATTTTGCTGGGTTGTCTCTGAGTGATATTAAAATTGCTTTGATAATTTGATACCTTTGTTTGTGATATGCAAAAAAGACATGATACTGTATGATAGATATGAATACTTTTTCACGGCACTGTAGCTATCTAAATAATAAATGAAGACCCCTCTAAATGTCTTCTTTTTCCTTTCGGCTTGCAGATACTCTTCTGTCACATAGAACCCCAGACATCTTCCGCCAACTGTTCCATCCCACTTGGACCAGTTTCTTTACTTCCTTACCACACTCACCATTGCTCTGTATTGTTGACCCCAAGTATATAAAGTCGTCTACCCTCGCTATTTCTTATCCCTGGAGCTTCACTCTTCCTCCTCCGCCCGTCTCATTCACGCAAATATATTTTGTTTTACTTCAGCTAATCTTCTTTCCTCTCCTTTCCAGTGCGTATCGTCATCTTTCTAATTGTTCCTCCGCCTGTTCCCTGCTATCACTGCTGATCACAATATCATCTGCGAACATCATGGTCCAAGGGGATTCCAGTCTAAACTCGTCTGTCAGCCGATCCATTACGACCGCAAACAGGAAGTGGATCAGTGCGGAACCCTGATGCAGTCCCATCTCCAACCTAAATTCTTCCGACACACCTACAACACATCTCCCCGCTGTTCTGCTGCCATCATAGATGTCCTGTACTATTCTAACATATTTCTCCGACACACCAGACTTGCGCATGCAGTACCAAAGTTCCTCTATCATAAGCTTTCTCTAGGTCTACAAAGATATAATGTAGCTCCTTCTGACCTTCTCTCTACTTTTCCACAAGCATCCTCAAGGCGAATAATGCATCTGTGGTATACTCTTTCTAGGTATGAAACCATACTGTTGCTCGCAGATACTTACTTCCGTCCTGAGTCTAGCCTCCACTACTCTTACCCATAACTTCATTGTGTGGCTCATCATCTTTATTCCTCTGTAGTTTCCACAGTTCTGAACATCGCCTTTGTTCTCAAAAATGGGGAATAGCACACGTTTCCTCCATTTTTCTGGCATCTTCTCTCTCGCTAGTATTCTATTGAATAAGTTGGTCAAAAACTCCACAGCCACCTCACCAAATGGCTTCCATACCTCCACTGGTATGTCATTGGGTTCAACTGTCTTTCCATTTTTCATTCTGTTCAGTGCCTTTTGAACTTCTCCCTGACTAATCATTGCCACTTCCCAGTCATTCACGCGTGCCTCCTCTACTCTAACTTCTCTCCCATTTTCTTAATTCATTAACTACTCAAAGTACTCTTTCCATCTACTTAGCACACTACTTGTACCAGTCAACATATTTCCATCGCTATTCTTAATCACTTTTACTTGCTGCACATCCTTCCCATCACCATGGATGGTCCGGGGCTGCTTTGCTGCCCCAGGTCTGAGACAACTTTCTGTGAGTGATAGATGGATGAATTCAGCTCTGTAAGCCAGAAAATACTGGAGAATATCCACCCATCAGTTTGTGCCCTCAAACTCAAGCGCTCTTGTATCATGCAGCAGGACAATGATCCAAAACACACCAGCAAATCCACCTCTGAATGATGTGGTGAGACCTTAAGCGGGCAGTTCGTGAAAGAAAATGCTCCAATATGGTGGAGTTGAAAAAATTTTGAAAAGAAAAGTGGGAGAAAATTCCTCTAAAGCGATGTGAAAGACACACAAAAAACTTCAAGATAACGCATACCACAGGCAAAATAACCGTTAGAACTTATCAAGTCAAAGTAAATCACAATCTCATACGTATCAGAGTTAGCGGGGTAGATGGCGGGCGCAGGGGTTGGTGCACACGTGCTCCGCCGCGACTGCTGTAAATAGGAGGCCGGCTTGCTCAAACGCACCTTCATGTGCATGCGCTCGACGTATTGGCAACGAGGTGGATGATAGTCAGTCTTTTTTTTTTGGCCACACTGTCACACGATCAACCAAAACTGCCTCGCGATCGATGCATTGAGCACCCCTGGTGGAGCTGAATTTCCTTTGACATGGCTCACTATGTTGATGACTTTCAACATAAATCCGCTTGCAGTGCAATTCATGTTGAAAGCTAAATGATGCTCTCAAACAGTTTTAAGTTATTTTGCCTCCTAGATTTAAAATACAGAATTAGCTTTCATCCTCGATCTGCCTGTGCCAAGGTGGAATTTTAACATTAGACACCATCTCATACTGTACTTTCTACTTTGGCTTCAGACCAGACCATTTTTACTCAAAAAAGAGAAAATCTCATCCAGTTTCACCACTTTTTCTACTATTATTCACATACCCCGACATTCATTAAAGCAACAGCACTTGTTTTTGTTTACTTTTACCATTATTATCGAGAGTAAACACAAGCAGCATGCTTTATGTAGCCAAGACTGTGTGGGTGGCCGGAGGGGGACGGAGTCAGGTGAGCAGGATACTGTGTGCTTCCGTGATAAAAAAAAAAAAAAAAAGTCAGGCTGTGGTTCACTGCGCTGGATTGGCTTCCATATGCGCTGAGAATGTCCATGTATTTCTCCTCGTAACAAATTTTAGGTGCGTGACTTTTCATGCTCAACTATGCAGATTTGCGAGCGCAAAGGCGCCCGAGCGCAGTCCCGCTCGTCAAATGTGAGTGACTGCACTTGTAGGCAAAGTATAAATGCTGTATTGTTCATTAAACATTATAGTACCCACATGGCAGCTCCGACAAGTCTCCGGGTGATGAATGGTAACTATACAATAATATAATACAGTGTTTTGTAATTTATATTATAAATTTATAACACTGCATATGCAATATTTATAAGGTTTTATGATTCAAGATTTCACAAAAATACCTCTTTTTGTCTCAAAAATGCAAAGTAAAAATACTGTTTACATATTTTAAATATTCTGGTAGCCACATAAACATCCATCTCCTGCTACATCGCGGTTTTTCACCTTTCGCGGGTGGTTCTGAAACCAATCAACTGAAAAATGAGGGATTACGATATTATATATATATATTGAAGTATGTCTTGTGCCCATATTTAGTTATGACTACATAATTTCCTCATGTCCTCAGTGGAGCTTTGTTCTGTAGCCAGATGTGTCCTTGAGCACATCTCTGCACGTAGGCTAACCTTGATGAACTGCATACTGGACATTTTGTAATAATCCATTGCCAGCTAGAACCGGTTGAGACAGAGACCCTTTGTCTAAGTGGAAAGCCCCGATCTCATGCCACAGGTTTGATACCACCCATAGTCCGCCCTTCTGACAAGATAAAGGATGTGTGCTTTCTCTGTATCTTCGCACTTGTGATCTGCTCTCTACAGCCATTGTCTGTAACTCATCAGTGCCCGGAATATTCTGTAACAAAATTCTTGGAAGAAACTGTTCATCATCTCCAGTCTTTATTTGGATAACCAACAGTCTCACTATCCGAAGTTAAACGAACACGCAGAGGAAAAAAGTGTCCTCCAACAATATATATATATATATATATATATATATATATATATATATACACACACACACACACATATATATATAAAATCCAGTACTCAAACGTCCCGGAAAAAATCCGGAAAACCCGCAACACGTGCGGGCAGACCAGCTGACCCACCCAAGACGCGCTTTGTTGTTGTTACTCTGTATGCAGACGTGTCCCGGTAGCTACATTTACTTACTGTTTTTTTTGCTCCTTTTGAGGACAATTAACCACCAATCATAGCTCCAAAGAAGTGACAAAAGATAAGTTCTTTGAGAAAAGAACTTCCAAGGGTGAGTCACCCCCACCGAAGAGATTTGATTGTTGATAGTTTTGCATTGCTTTTTTTCTAGCGAACTTTAATTATGCTCTGTTCCATTAGCATTTCTGCATTTTTGCTTTGTTTGCAAGATTCCTATAACTCGATTTACGAGTTAATGTTTTTTATGTTACTTTTGTAAAAAAATTTTTTTTTTTTTTTGCTTTTTTCCCCCTCATTATTGCTCCGTAGCTCAGTGGTTAGAGCACTGGTTTGGTAAACCAAGGGTTTGTGGGTTCGTATCCTACTTGGGCCTCCACTCCCTGAGAAGGGTTGCGTCAGGAAGGGCATCCGGCGTAAAAATTGTGCCAAACATATATGTGCGTTCATCTGAGATGATGCGCTGTGGCAACCCCGAAAGAGACAAGCCGAAAGAAACGTATTATTTCTTGTTTAAAGTTATTCAGCAATGTTGTTAATAAAAAAAAAAAAACGACAAGGCTGGGGGCCGAGTTGCTACAGATACGGCAATGCAGTCCCAGCCTAGCCTCCTCGACTACTAAAGCATACATTTTAAACGCAAAATAAATATATTTCTGAAATTATTTCATGCAGGGTTCATACTCAGTCTGGCCAAAAAAAATTAAGGGCTTTTTAGGGTCATTCTTAGGGGCTGACACGAAAAATTTAGGGTCATCGTGGGAAATCAAGAGTAAGGAAAAAAGACTCACCCAATGGTGCAATCAACCGTTCTTGGTTCATCAAATGTTCCTGTACCTCAGTACCTGTGACAGTGATCACCTGTCAACCCTTGTGGTAGTTCTCATTGATATGACCATTGTCAATGTCTTCACATAACAGTCTACAGAAAAACAGATTCGAACTACAATTGCAACTATATACACAAATGTCTTCTACTGATGACTGTTTCAGCACCCCTACTCTAGCTCCTTGAGCCGACCCATGCCTCCTCTATTTGTTGCTGCAGAGGTCCCAAAGTGGCTCTCTTGTCCTTTGCTCTGCCTCTGAGTGCATTGGCCTTGGTGATAAACCTCAGATTCCTCTTTTCTTCTGCCTCCTCACACAGCCTGTCAGCCTTCTCAATAAGCGTAGATATGTCAGTCTCTATTCTGGCTTTTTTGGCTTTGAGGCAGTAGAGATGAAAAGTGGGCAGCGATGCCAAATGTAGCCAGATACGAAGTCTTCCTTTCCCCACAGTGGTAGTTTTTAGCAATGTCACTGTCTGGGAACATGACTGCAAATACTTTCGAATTATTTTCGCAAGATTTGTAACTGTAATGGCTTTAAGTCACTTTTAAAGTCCACACAATCTCTGCCTTTAACAAGTCCGTCTTCGTGTATTGAACTACGTTCATAAAGCCTGACTTCTGGCTGGTTGAAGTCGATGACTGGACAACTGTAGGTGTGCATGCACTGCCAGTACCACTGCCTGAAGTTGATGCTTCACTATCTTGATATTTTAGAAATAGATTCATACCAACGGAAGATGAGAGAGTCTTCGCCAAATCAGCGTGTCTCTTGTTTTTCCGGTGCGACTCCAGCGCTTTGACGCCCATCTTTTCAAGCTGGTAACTCTGCTTGCACAGATGGCAGTAAAACATGGGCCGATCT